>NC_085863.1:15391584-15444084 GCF_034702125.1 Engraulis encrasicolus | reverse complement strand
TAGTGATGAGGGGGTGGTGCTTAATTGACAGTTGGGGACATTTGTCCATTTTAATGTTTAATAAAAGAGGGTGTTGGCAGGCTTATGATGAGGGCAAGGGGGCGTTGGTGGCTTACGATGAGGTCAAGGGGGCGTTGGGGGCTTATGATGAGGTCCAGGGGGTGGTCAAAAAAGGTTGAAAACTGATGTAGAGCAATTTGTAACTGATGGAAATCATTATGTTTGCCCTAGTCCTGGAGAAATACTGTAGGACATAAATTGTGATCATGAGCAAAGTAACTATTTTGTGGCGAATGGCGATTCTGAACCTGAAATGAATAAACTCTAAACTAAATTTCCATCTCTGCTTGAAGACCCTACAACAGCCAAAACTAACATACAAACTTTTCCCTGTAACTGCACTGGATACTTTTCCATACAGTCGTCTTTTTTGTTGGATTTGAATGTCAAAGGGAGCTCCAAGAATGTATGTGTGCATGTAGTAGGCCTATGTGTGGGGAGATTCATTTTATATATTTTATTTTATTTTTTGACAGGACAGCAGAGGAGAGACAGAAAATGAGTGGGGAGAGACAGACAGGGAAGGATGTGCAAATGACCTGGGCCGGAATCGAACCCAGGTCGCCGGCGTAGTAACTCAGTGCCCCACCGTTAGACCACGGCATGGCCGCGTGGGGTGATTCTTAGGCCAGATATTCATCATGTCAGGGAACTGTAAAACAGAATGTTCAGCATCAACACCCATGGTAGTCCTCCTTAACATGTTCTTCTATTGGCAATACACACACACACACACACACACACACACACACACACACACACACACACACACACACACACACACACACCTTTAGGTTACAAGTTAGACTCATTAACCGATACCCCTCAACCATCCAATTATTTTTTTTACTTGATTCATCCATGTGATGGTGCTGTTTCAGAATGCAGTAGCATAGGATTGTCATTGCTCAATAATGACACTAAAAATAGAAAACATTGCTTTCATTTTGCTACACTTGTCTTACATACAACAACCAACTGTTTTGATCTGTTTATAGAGTTTGCCTTGAACTAAAGGTAACTACATGTCTTGTATCTTGCACATTTCTGTAACCGTGCAAATACTAGAAACATATTAGAGTAGATTACATTGAATAGAATGCAGGCTATGATTGTAGTATGAATTAAAGTAGGCCTTTGTCAAACTCGGATCCAGGGATTTGGAAATGTTGTCATGGCAGGTCTCTAAGCAGGCCAGAATACCATACACACAATTCAGCAATAGGCTGTGAATTTGAACCATTATGTGTGGTCGGTGTATCTTTAATCTTAACATCAATTAAGAGTCATCATTTGGTCACAATATACACACATGACAAAATAAGGCTTTTAATACGGTGACAAATGTCCTAGACATCATCCAAAAAGGAACAGAACACATAGTATATACCGGTAGTTCCTGTTTGGCAACAAAACCTGCTCTGAAGACCGTACTCTTATTCCAGCACAAACCTTTATATTATTTATTACACTTATATATTGCTTCTCTTTACCTTTACATTATTTTGCATTACAGTTACATAGTGCTACTCTTTACCTTTACATTATTTTGCATTGCACTTAGGCCTATATAGTGCTACTCTTAACTTTTATATTATTTTGCATTGCACTTATATAGTGCTACTCTTAACTTTTATATTATTTTGCATTACTCTCATATACACTTTATATAGTGCTACTTATTTTGCATTACACTTATATATTGCTACTCTTCCATGGACAATGTAGATGTCCTGAGCCCAGGGATGGAGGAGGGAGGAGGGCACGGCATGTGCCAAAGTGGAGGAGGTGTGACGGGGAGGAGGCCTCCACGCCTCTCCAAAAACAACCCAGAGGTGTGGTGACACACACCCCACCCAGGCCAGACTGGCACTTTACACCCCCACACACTTTACTTTACTCCCATCGACACCCCAATGGCACAAGCCATACGCCCCACTGGTGACCCTTTAGTATAGTCTGCACGCCACGCATGCACTCTTGTCCCTACACACACATGCACTCAGACATGCACTCTCACTCACAGATACACAAACATGTATACACAAACAGGCATACACATCAGAGGCATACTAAGCACGCACACAAACACACACACACACACACACACACACACACACACACACACACACACACACACACACACACACACACACACACACACGCAAACACACACACACACACACACACACACACACACACACACACACACACACACACACACACACACACACACACACACACACACACACACACACACACACACACACACACACACCATTACTCTGTTTAGGCAGACAAACAACCACAACTCCTAAATATTAATAGAGTGGCTGTCATGGAGGATGACACATTTCACACAGTAACAGCTACACAATTTCACACAGGAAAGCTACTGGTGACTTCGGACATGAAAACAACACTTTCAGTGCACGCACACACACATACATAGAGAGAGGGAGGGAGAGAGAGAGAGAGAGAGAGAGAGAGAGAGAGAGAGAGAGAGAGAGAGAGAGAGAGAGGGAGAGAGAGAGAGGGAGTAAGAGAGAGAGAGAGAGAAAGAAAGAGAGAGGGGGGCATTTTGAAAACATATATATTATTAATAAACTGAATTCCATTAAAAGCACTTGGATGTTCTTTGTATCTCTCCTCTAAAGCTACCATTGTGTGTGTGTCTGTGTGAGAGAGAGAGAGAGAGAGAGAGAGAGAGAGAGAGAGAGAGAGAGAGAGAGAGAGAGAGAGAGAGAGAGAGAGAGAGAGAGAGAGACAGACAGACAGACAGACAGACAGACAGACAGACAGACAGGGTCTATGGGGTAACCAGGTAAAAAAAACATGTATTATTTTTTTACATTTCTGAAAATAGGGGCCCACAAGTGTGCGGGGCCCACCGGTTCTGCACAGCTAATTATGAGGGGCCCCTTTAAGCCAAAAGTGCCCGGGCCCTATTTCTCTCCCAGTACAGCCCTGTAAGCTTCGCATGTTATTTGTCAAATGGGACATACAAAACATGGACAGAAGCTGCCTCAAGATTTTGCATATAGAAGAACAAAGACTACACAAAGATAGTCACTGTACAGTGGCGTTGGTGAGTGGATGATAAAATTGTTATGAAGGAAACTGTTCTTGAAAAAGAAGTGTCTTCAGAACATTGAGAGAGATGACCGTACAGAGTGATTCAGGTAGCAGTTGGGTTGTTCCACTATAAATGGACATTATGCCTGGGAAGATTTTCATTCATCAAGGTCATGTTAGTCAAAATTATTCTTTAGATTTTGTAAAACAAAGGAGATACACACTCCGGGCTTCTAGATTAACAATCCGGTGCAACCAGATCACCAGATTATTTTTCCCTTTTTACTTATTCTGTAGACTCTTTGAAAAGATGGTTCCACTGGCGGCCCCATTCACTCATTGCTGAAAGGACTCCATAATAACATTGCTATGACATTACAGAGAACCTTAATTAACTTGGTCATTTCAATTTTTTGATGGTAAGTAAGTAAGGTTATAGCCTAGGTTCTGTGCCAAGGTGCAAGACAACAATTTAAACATAGATCATCTTGTGTGAGAAGGCAAGTGCAGGCACTGGTATTTGGTTTAAAAAAAATAATAATTAGTAGGCATGTCGAGGCTGCTGACCAGTGTTTGTTTGTATGGGGTGACTGTGAGGGGAATCCCTTGACCTCTCCACACCAGCACACCAGGCCTGAGGTGTGAGGAGAGGTGTGGAGAGCATAGGCCAAACCACCGCTCACCTCTGGTGCTAACCCAGGCAATCTGGCATGCGTGCACACACACACACACACACACACACACACACACACACACACACACACACACACACACACACACACACACACACACACACACACACCAGACAAGGTGTTCAGATGACCCAGGGAGGGAGGTTGACCTCTGACAGAAGTCAGACAATCATTATAATACGAGACAACCAGAACCTCAGAGGCATACGGCTGGGTCTTCATCTGAAGTGGCAACCAGAACTTCAGGTTGCCTATATACGCCTGGGTCTTCCTCTGCAGTACAAGGCATTCTATTTCATAACCACTTGGTGCAGATGGACCTGCTGGCGGTTGAGCTGAAAAGGCTCTCTCATCTATACCCTAATAACATAGAGCTATACTATGACATTACTAAGAGGTTTAAGTAACAGATTAAGACTTGGTCATTACAATTTTTGTGGCAGTGAGGTTATATAACAGGCTCTATACAACTTTACTGAAGTCAACTTTATTTAAGTGATGCTTTAGCTGGATGGATAATGTGGGTTTTCTTGTAATTTTTCAGAGACAAAGCATCAAAATCTTAGTTTGACACATCAACTGCTTCATGTTTGTAGTTGCAGGAGTTAAACAACAATTGAGCAGAATCATTATGTGGCACCATGTCTGCCTGTACAAACTGGGAATTTTGCCTGGAAATTGGGTAAATTGGCTTATCTACAATCAGTAAACACATCTCAGTTTTCTTGAACTGATACAAAAACGATGAACTTGTAGATGAGGGGTCTATGATGTGGGAATTTGAGGTCAGTAGCCTATTACTGCAGACGGGGTCGCCGGCGGCGGGCTTAATCACTATTGTCTGAAAACACTCAACTACATTATAACAACATTGCTATGACAGTAGAGAGCCTAACAGATTAAGACATAGCCATTACAATTTTGGTGGCAGTAAGGTTATAACACAGGCTCTGCGCTACGGGATTAAATGAGCTGCTGGTAACAAATTAAAAGGATACGTTAGTCAGTGTTTTACTGGTTAGCACCCTACACTTGACTAATTAATGTAATGTGATTAGTGTATCTATTCAGGTGATACAGAATGGGATATGTGCAACTAAAGGGCTGCCTTTCTAAAGTCTAGCACCTCCAGAGACTCACACCTCTTCTTCTAATAGTATAATATAATTAGTCCTTCATTAAATACATATGTTACATTTTAATAATGTGTAGGCTAATCAAGTGCAATCAAACTAAACACAAGTCATTCCTGTAGGCCTATGTCATACTCACTCCTTTATGACATACACTTTACATCACTCATACGCCTGAATGAAAAGAATGAAACATTCATATTACACCATGCATATGAGTTAATAATTGCAACCAAAATCATATATATATATATATATTTACTTAAAAAAAAACGTACATTTATACTTCTACAACGTTCATGTTTTAAGTTTGAAATGAAGGACTAAATGAGATAGCAGTCTGAGGAGAGGCAAGAAAGACTTGGAAAATAAACACCATCCAGTGTAATAAAACAACAAGAAACAGTAGAGGGAGGCTGTTGAAATAAAACTCAAGTAAAGAATGGAGATAAACTTCATTTCGCACTAGCATCTCAATTGTTTTGTTTTACTGCGTACTGTGTCGTTTATGGCGCGGTGGCAATTGTTCGGGATTAGGCTTGCGCAAAGATGTTATCAAAAGAAAACACAGTGGTCACTTAATTCTCCGTTGTTTCGCCCTGGCAGACATTCCTCTCGCCGGGGGAGAGGGCTTTTGGGCGGCTGTAAGGGTAGGCCAGGAGTGGGGGATGTCAATCCACTCCGGGCCCAATCTGTCTCCCTGATCAGCAAACGCGAAAACAGAAGGCACAGCGCTTACCCGCCGACTCGCAAATGAACCAAGTAAACAATGCCCAAAAGTGGGTTGTTCTGTAGAGAGCGTTTGAGATATTGCACATTTGTGCACAGCCATGTCGAGCTGCAACAAGATGAATTCACCGAGGTTAACTTGATCATGTTGTATCAGGGGTGTGTAAACCCAGAATAGAAAGAAGAGTAGACTAGTAGGCCTAGGTCTGTACCTTTGCTTTTTGAAAGCGAATGAAATTAAGGAGAACAAGAATAAGACGATATTGGAGGACATTGAAGAAATGTCAGATAGCCATCACCGAATATTTTGAATGAAATAGGCTACTGGGAAAATCCCTCATTCCGCTACTCTTCAATAGGCCTATGTTTATCAGACGACTGATATTAGCCATCTTTAAATTGTAAACACAGCGCGCGCGCGCACACAAACGTTCCCAACGTGTTTGATAATTAAAGTAAGACCTATCTGTGAATAAGTGAAGTTGTTGTTTTGTCCCGTCCAAACAATCAGTTTAGTTAATCAAGTCTGCCTCGGTCCGTTTGCCAGTTTGCGGTCCAGACAGGGGGTAAGTATGACAGGCCGTTGCTTACTTTTCCAAATGGGCCATCGGGCTGTGTTGTGACTCCATTAGGGTGTCATTAACATCTTGTTGTGCTATTTCTCGCACCTGGCCTGACTGACTGACAAGTTGGAGACGCGTGCTGGGCCCTTAACACTAGAACTACCACGGAGGGGTCAATTGACCTTTTTACCTAAAAGCCCCACAAGAGGGTCATTTGACCCTTTGGACCCCCTGCGGACACTCCTTTTGTTGTGGAAATGTGGCTGTTAGCAGCTCACAGCTGTCACTTGAGACACAGAGTGTGTGTGCGTGTGTGGATCATTTCCAATGCCTGTTGAGTGCTGTATCTCTGCATCTTCGTTCCTTGGAGAGGAGCTTCTTTCACCACAAAATTCTTGAGGGAAGTGAAGCAGTTTCTAGTCCACATGCACTGGTATTTATCCATCTAACAATTGCCAGGTTGCATTCACATGAGTCGTTATGGTCACATGGCATGGGAGATTCACACGTTACAGTTTTTTTCGATTGGTTTGGCTAATTTCTCGAAACTGAGATGACATTCTCAAAACAACACGGACAAATCCCCAAACCAACTTGCAATTTCCCAAAACAGAATGGCATTTTTCATTGCTTTCATCAGATATCAAATGTTTTGTACATGTCTCAAATGTTTAGTACATCTCTGCAGATGGATATGTACAAATACCCTTCAGTTGACACATTCAGCATACATTTAGCACATTTCGAAAATAAATTGACCTTGTTTATCTAAATGAATTAGACAATTCTCAGTCTAATGGTTGCCCTCTCCAAAACACGTCAGCATTATTTCATTGTGTAAGTCATCATATGCAATGTGCTCTACGCAATTCCCAAAACAGTCAAGGACATCATATTTTAAGAATTCCATTACATAGTAAATTCATGACAGTGTTCAACAGGTCAGATGGTATTGTAACTTTACTAGTTAGTAGAAAATAATTTTACAACCGTGTATACTACAGTTTCCTCTGTTATTTGGCTAATTTCATGACATTTTTTCAAATGACATTCTGTTTTGGCATTTGTCAATGTTATTTTGAGAATGTTATCTCTGTTTTGAGAAATGAGCCAAACCCATGAGAAACCTGTGATATACGGGCATTACTTTCTGTATGAATTTACAGTAAAGAAAGCTACTGATACATGTCCTTGGTAAATTATCTGTGTTGTCAAACTTCAATGGTTTCACTCACTTTTTCCTTTTCATACATAGTCGAAATCTGTTAGCTGAACGTAAATAAAACACCTAACCATTTTGACTGGCAGTGCTTACACAATGGCAAAGGGACAATGTATTTTGGGGGTACTGATGATATATGTGGGGAAGAAATTTAGTTTTGACACATGGGTAAACTGTTTTTGGGGTGATATGAGCGAGTGATGAGGATCCATGTAGTTATGCTGAACCATCCAGTTTATTTTGACAGAAGGACTAAATGAATGCAAATGAGCCAAAGCAATTGAGAAGGATCTATGCCATTTTGATGGTACTGACTATTTATATGTGAGACGGTTTAGTGCTGATGCAAGAATGAGGTGTTTTGGGAGGTATATGACATTATGCTAGTTATCTGAACTGTTGTGCAGAAGTGTAAGAATGTTTGGCCAAATGACCCAATGGTTATAATGTCATCTCAGTTTCAAGAAATGAGCAAAACCAATCGAGAAAACTGTAATTCAACCATTATCTGGTTGCGGTCATATGATTCGTCATGATCACATGGGACATTCACACGTTCATTGATGACTTATATGAAGAAAATGTGCTGACATGTTTTCAGGACAACCATTACACTGAGAATCAACCAATTGGGATAGATCAGCAAGGTACATTCACTTGAAAATTTTACTAAATGTAAGCTGATTGTGTTAACTGTAGGATACTTGTACATAGCCATTTGCGTGGATGTACTAAATGTTTGAGACATGTACAAAAATAATGACAATAATGAAAAATAATGAAATTTGATGAAAGCAATGATAAATGCCATTCTGTTGTGAGGAACTGCAAATTAGTTTTGGGATTTGTCCATGTTTTGAGAATGACATCTCAGTTTCAAGAAATGAGCCAAACCAATGGAGAAAAACTGTAACACACTGTCCGCCAAACTGTGCTGTCTGTCTTTGCTGCTGATATCTTCATGCAAGTTGCTATTTACCTGTGGTGATTTTGGAGGCTGACAGCCCTTGGGAAGAAGCTGTCTGTCCCTGTTTGTCTTGGCTGTTAGCACTGTAAGGTGTGACCCCCTCACCCCTCACCCCACACACGGCCCTAACAGCCTCATTACCATAACAAAATGAGTGATTAGTGTATTAGGTAAAAGCTGCCAGGTCAAATGACCCCTCTCTGGTACTTCTAGGTAGGCAGAAAAATCCTGGTAGTTCTAGTGTTAACCAGGCTTCAAATTGAGAGCATCTCATAGGACTGCCAATCATAATCCTGCTCAACGTTCATCGTCTCGTGCGTAATATCTGTATGAGAGATGCGAGTTTGATAAGTTGTTGCATGTATTCGAACTTATACTAGTGATGATCTGCTTTGGTATTCCAAATAGTTTAAATTATATGCCTGAAATGTTTTGGGCAGCTATAAATAACGGAAAGAAAACGCAGTTCTGGTGGGGTAACCTCGTGTATGCCTACACGTTTAAAGAAATAGGCATAATGCGAATCAATGGCCCAACCAAGACAATGATTTGTCGACATATTTAGTCGATAATGGACATAGCCTACAAACAACCCAATTACAGAGTTATACGACCTTCGCTTTATTTGCCCCCCTGTTGTCTTTCGCACAGATGGTGCGTAACTTTTCCCCTGTGTGTTTTTACAAAAACCTCACGGTACTAGATTTCTCACCCTCACGCAGTGCACCGCTGTTTATACAACTGGGCAAGTCCTCACACCAAATTGCTTATGGTCACCCGAGAGGGTCTCGCAGGCACCGCAACCCCCCCGCGTTCAATCGTTTGGCAGGGCGCACTCCCCACCCCCTCCTGCGGCTAGATGCCTTTATAAACCTCGGGCGGTTGGCTGGTTGGCCACTCGAACGAAAGCCAGGGGAAGAGGAAGAGCACTGCAAGCCATCCGGACTTAACTCACCATCCAGCGACGAATCTGTTCGCATTCTCCGCGGAAATAGTTGAACATTAACACTGCTACGCATTATCAAAATGCAGTCTGTGTGTTTCGTAGCTCAGGAGACGCCCTTCGTCGCCTCATCTCGGCTCATCTCCAGCGGCAGCTCGCATATTTCAGCACCCACCAGGTAAGGCATGCTGCCGCGATTTAGTTCATGCTATTAATTCTAAATTTACATGTTTAAACTATTAACTGCTAAACTGCTAAATTAACTGTTATAACTGTACAGTAAATAGTTATGCAGCATTCAAAGTCAGGTCTGACAACGGCCCAGACAGATGTAGTCTACGCTTACGCAGTCATTGAGTTCAATATTATTGGTGTGCGTTTGTTGGCTGTCTGGATGGTGGAGCGATAACTGTTTGAAGAAATATTTAGATTGCATGGGCATAGGCAAGAATCTTCAGGCTTCCTATGGTTACGTTTTTTGTACTGACTGTTGTCCGGGTTCAGAAGTTTAACCAATATTAACCATCTTCTCTCTCTCTCTCTCTCTCTCTCTCTCTCTCTCTCTCTCTCTCTCTCTCTCTCTCTCTCTCTCTCTCTCTCTCTCTCTCTCTCTCTCTCTCTCTCTCTCTCTCTCTCTCTCTCTCTCTCTTCTCTCTCTCTCTCCTCACAGCAGCAGAGCAGCCCTGTGGAGGCCATGGCTCGTGACTGGCAAAGACACACAAACGGGATGCCCAAGAAGCAAAGCTCAGTCGGTAAGCATTTCCTATTCTCTATTCTTTTTATATTCTCCAGAAACCAAAATGCGTGCATGTTATTGTTACAGGCCATATGCCATAGGCCCACAGATAAGACTTTGCAGAATTAAGCAGAATATTCACCTCATTCTATATCCTCAGGGAAGTAGCCTAGGCAAAAGGGATTCTGCCCCCATTAATGTTTAACTTGGCCGAATGAGACAAAGCATCCTGCCCACAAGTCTCCCATTCAGGATGAATAAAAAATAGAGCAGTAGGCAGCTGAGCGGGGAGGCGGTGGAGGAGACAGACGAGCATGTGGTGAGCATTAGCCTCTGTGTGTTGGCCCAGAAGGTGTGACAGTCAAGCTGTTTTCTTGACACTGAGCCACTTGCTGGATGGAGAGAGAGAGATAGAGAAAGAGGGAGAGAGAGCGAAAGAGAGAGAGAGGGTGACAGAGCCACTGACTCACTACCATATGGTACTACTTCTCCGAGTCTGCCCTGTTGAAAAAGCAGTTAGGTGCAAAAGAGGAAGGTGAGAGAGGGCGGTGTGGTGTGGTGTGGTGTGTTGTGGTGTTGCTGCTCTACCCATGCCCAGCAGCCAAAACAGACACCTCTGCCTCCCTCTCTCTCTCTCTCTCTCTCTCTCTCTCTCTCTCTCTCTCTCTCTCTCTCTCTCTCTCTCTCTCGCCTGCCTCACTTCACCCCGTCCAGCCCAGCCCAGCTAGCTTCCCCACAGGATAGTGCCTGGCCTGCCACCCGCACACCTCCTCAGCTGCCTGCCGCCACAGTGGAGACAGTCTTCTTGCTGGCAAATGGCACTTGGTGTCAGGGACTGCCACCACATCCGTAACCATACCGACTAGCATTTGCAACTTGGCAGGAAGTTATGCCCCCATCGCCTTGTGTACAAAGTGTTTTCGCAGGGTTTAGTCGTAGAGAGCGTTTCCACAGAGTAATGTTTCCATATTGTTTTATCAAATTGCATACTATCACCTTGCTTACACTTTCTTTATTTGAGTACTAATGGTCTTCCCTCTCCTCTTTCTTGTTTTGTTTTTCTCTGTAGCCATACTCCAGATCTGTTGAGCCGGGCACCACCACCGCCATGAGTAAACTACAGCCTTTCCAGCATCCTGTCAGGTCAGTATCCAAGCGAGCTCCACACCAAACTTCCCACCATGCTGTTCTCTACTGGGTGTCTTGCTGGGGCTTTTTTGATGGGAATTCCATGTGGACTTGGTTTAATTAAAGCAGACAGCGTGTTAGTCATTCGAAAAAACCACAATCACACCTTGGGCCTTGTGGTGTGGTGAATTTAGTTAAAAAACACCCCCAGGGCACCTAGTGAACAAAAATGCCACACGTATGTAATGACTAGCACCTAAAAGTTTTAATTTCCACCCTGTCTAATTTGAAAAAAGAAGAGTGCGGGTGAAGGAAAACCAGACTTTGGCTGTGGGTTTTTTTTAATCAGTGATTTTAATCTGCCGAGGGGTAACTGTGGCAACTGTGTTTTTAACTTAGAAACAAAAAGAAGTGCCAGACACTCTGAGTTATAGGCTACGATTTTTTTTATTGTGATGACATACGTACATGTAGGCCTAGTAGATTGGCTGTCAGGACTGTGTTTTAACGTCTTGCTCTGTTTCTCTCTGTTTGTATCTACAGGCTTTTCTGGCCCAAATCTAAATCCTACGATTACCTGTACAGCGACGGAGAGGCCCTGCTCAGAAACTTCCCGGTCCAGGCGACCATCAGCTTTTACGAGGAGTCCGACAGCGACTCGGACGAGGAAGACGACGATTGTGAGGAGGAAGAGGAGATGATGGAAGCAGAAGAGAAAATCCAGTCCTATGAACGTGTCACATCTCTCCCCTGCTTCACCCATGTCAACTGAAAGCCATGGACACATGGACACCATTGTGTGACAAAAGGGGCAGCTGTGCTGGTGTCTGCTGCAGACAAACGAGACTGAACAGCAGCATGTGTCAGTCAGACAGACTCTACAGACTCACATTGGGCATTAATAGCATGGGGTTTCATGGGCTGATGGAAGCTAATTTGAGTCAGTATCGTTTCCTTTGCTACCATCAGCTAAAGCATAATGTGTGTTGCGTTATAATATGTTCCCTCTGGGAACAGAACATGGGTAGGCAAATGGTTCCCACATTGGGACAGAATTGTTTGCCCTGTCATCTCAGGACCTTAGTGTTCTATGTGGATACATCTGTTTACATTGTTAAATTATACTGTACATTTCTACCTAAATATATATTTATTTTTATAATGACATTTTTATTTTTCTATGTTTTGTCAAACACAAAATAAACTCACGAAACATTATTCTGGTTTTACGCGTGTAGTCTCTTATCTCTGTGCTTGCAGTTCAGTATAATGGGGCTGGGGTGTAGGCTTGGGTAAAGGGGGGTAGGGGCGGCGCACAATGTCATAAAAACACCTTTTTTCAGAAAAACCTTTATCGCTAGTGTGATCCTTTGATGTGGAGGGGACTAGTGGTGCTGCCAAAGAATGGGGGCCTGTGCTGTGTCTTCACGCTTCACGCAAAGATGATCTGATAGACGTCTTAAGAGGAAACACTAGGCTTGGAATGTCTGGGAGTGTAAAAACCCTCCTCTAGCAAGGGGTCAACCGCCTACCAACCCTCCTCCCCAAACCCCTATCCTGTTAGTTTACCATTTAAGGCATCACACTGTATCTTACATGTTCAAACTGAATGCAAACAACATGAAAGATAAACAGCATCATAGAATGCATTTTATTGTCAATACTCTTTTGGGAACAGTTTGTGTTCTGCAGGACACGGTGCCTAGATCACCATCCACCCAACTTATCAGAGGGCCGGGAGAATGTCCCTTGGTGACTTAACGCATATATGAATGTGTGACCCATTTGTCTCAAGTAAAATAGGCCTAACCCACATATCCAAATTGGATCAGTGATGGGCACAGTCATAGTAGTTCAGTTACTACACTTCACTCTCATTTATAGATAATCCATTACATAGGCCTATGTATTAATTTCATATGGGGCTGTGACATGAACTAAATAAATGATGGATTATTAATGTGCTAAACAAAGCAGTGACAGTAAATGATGTCATACAAATTACGCACCTAACCCACTCACTTTTTAATAACCTCTATGAAAACAAGCACTGAAAACTGGGACTGTAGCCCACTGACCTAATAGACTATAAAACGTGCTTTGAAGCCATGTGCACGGAATTATGGGAATTGTAGTATAGATGAGAAAGGTGTGGCAGCGGCCGCGTTTAGGTTGGTTTACTTTAAAACTCCAAAAATATTTTGCGCAAAATTGCTGGACACGGACTAACGCACAAGTGAAATTTACCGTTCACTCCTTTCTGACCCAGCACTAGGTAACTTTCTGGCCACAACATAGAATAAATTACAAGACAGCCTTTAGAGATTTCAGTGGGACTACGATACCCAAACTGCACTCCGTCATCGGAGGGACGTGTTAAAGAGACCACATAGCAACAAGCGCGTTTCCATTGGACGGCAATAGCTATTTCACTACCGTTATTGGATAGAGCGAAACCTCTGTCTTGGTCTTCATGACTAATGTGGGTGTTCGGCTATTGAAAATAGGGACGGAATGAGAAGGAATCTATGATAGCCTGAAAGGTAGGGTTGTATATTTTTTGATACATAGAGTTATATAAATACAGATGAACTTGGGGTAGAGTTGGCAGTTTCGCAATCCAGTACAACAACGAGTGACAAAACCAAAATGGTTAAAGCGCTTTGAATATCTGGGCTCTTTTCTCATACAGTTAGATGTTCGATGAATATTTTATTTGCTTGTATTCTTGGCAAAAACATGGCTGCAATACAGCCCGAAATTTTTGAATACACTAAAACATGTTTAGAGGACTGAAGGTAATGAGGTGGAAACGATTCTAAAGGAACATGTCTCCTAATTAACCTGACCAATTAATCAAGATACATTGCCATTGGACATGATGTAGCTCGCAGGCTACACTGCAGATCATTTTATCTTTTGATATGTTGGCAACCATAGTTTTAGGCTACATGTAAGAGTAGGCGATCTAGATTTGGCTGCGGGTTGGATGTGGACATAAAAGATGCGTCTGTGCGCATTTTGTTGTCAAAGGTTATGAGAGCGTTAGCGCAAACGCGATTAAAGGTAAAAAAGACTCGGAAAAGGGGTTATTGAAGAAAAGAAACTACAGGCTGCGAGCTATTAAGTGCTTTGCCTTACATGTTTTCCTGACGGCTACACAACTGTAGGATATACTCAACATCACGCTCTCACTTCACACGCATCATTTTCTTGTGCGCCTCCGGCCACTCCACCAGCAAAAGATGCGCTTCGGAGAGGATCTGATGTTAGAGTGGTTGCTCGTGTAAAGAGCCATTTTGCAAGTTTAGTGGTTATGTTAGTGTAGGCCTACTGATAAAGGCAAGTCTGAAACTTGAGCAGTGGGTAGTACATAAGGTAGTAATAAGTAGGTGATACACTTTCAATATGCCTGGAGGGCGGCTTGTGCCATTCTGAGTGGTGGTGGTGTTTCATGTTATTTTGATAAAGCATGGGAAATGTAGTGACGTCAACTAGCTGGCTTGAGCTAATGAATGCTGTGTGCAGTTGGACATGGCTACTGTGGGATTACTTTGGCAAATGTGCATCTGATAATGTAATGTTTACAAAATACTGCATATGTGATTACATGAGATTGGTCCAGTATGACAGGCCCCAGGCCTAGACGCACAACAGGCATGCGTCGCTCTGGATACATATAGCCAGCCTCCGTTACCAAGGGAACTCTCCAACACCCCCTCCCATCATTAAAAATAGGATTTATGATTCTGCGCTCGGCTAATTTACTTTGCCAACCAAGCTGTTAATCACCAAATGATGACAATAGAGTTCACTTATTAATATCCTACTGTACAAACCAGACATGCTCCTTGAAAAACAAGTCTTTAATGTTATGATGGTACATGTGTATCCATTTGAATATGTTTATTTTGTAAAAAATGAAATTGACAGCTAATGTAGGGAGTAGGACAGAACATGAACATGAGCATGTGTATTTTTCTGTTAAATATCAAGTTTGATCAGAGGTGCAATTCCAGTTCTGGAAGCTGGAAAACCCTACCACAGCATACATTTTTGTGAACCAGTGCACCAAGCGCACAGATCAACAGATGGTAAAAACACATGCATTGAGAGAGCATAGCCAGAAGGAATACATAGCAGGGTTTTCCCTTTGAGAGAGTATTTTTGACACCGAGCCTCTCCGAGCCTATTGACACCTCTGCCAATGTTGCCTGCCAAAATCAGTCATCGTATAACCTTGTTTTGATGATTTCCAGGTCAGCATATGCCAGTCTGTGTCGCCGAGTAGTATGGCAGCTGGTAAGTACAGTGCACATCTTACATTACATTACATTACATTACACTTAGAGGACGCTACGTTTTATCCAAAAGCGACTTACAGTTATTCAGGTACGGGGTATTGGTTACAGTCCCTGGAGCAATGTGAGGTTAGGTGCCTTGCTCAAGGGTACTTCAGCCATGGAGGAAGGTGCTGAAAGGGTGGGATTCGAACCTGCAACACTCTGATCTAAAGGCCAGCACTCTAATCATAGAGCCATGGCTTCCCCGGCAGTCTGATTTTGACAAGCTGATTGCCACAGCTATTTTTCTAAACAAAGAGATATGTTATTATTTGAACTGTTAATTAACAAGTACATGTACTAAACCAATGTGCAAGTAGACACATGTTCAGTGTTTTACTAGGTTTTAGCTTGGACATTCATCTGTTGTTAATAGTCAAGTGATATCACCGGCCACTTAAAATTCCATCCCCACACCTCTCCTTCACAGCTCACTCACAGTCTTTGCATCTTGTGTATTTTTACAGACGTTGGGATTATCAGCTTCAGAAAGTAAACAATAAACATTACCCTAAACCACACAAATCAAGTCATAGTCATAGATGAGCTCTTTTTTGAATATTATCTGGTTTAATTGCACAGTGTTCTAACTGAAGCTGGGATTTATATTTTCTGCTGTTTTCTGCGTATAATCGAGTGAAAACACAGTTTGTCTTTGTCACAGTTTGTTGGATTGCGATGGCGACCTGCTTGTCTTCTGCACGTTAGGTTTAGATTGCGATGGCGACCTGCTTGTCTTCTGCACGTTAGGTTTAGCAGGGTGTGTTTGACTGTATGTGGGGTCTGCCACATGATGACAAGGTCAAATGCATTGTGTGTCTGACTGCATTAAGCTGTGTGGCGCTGCAGAATGTGTGTCAATGATGCTGCCAGGGTCGTGCTCCTGCTGCGTTAGCACATGATTTAGTAAGGTGTGTGTCTTTTAATAGCCTTAGCGTGCGGCGCTCTCAGCGGGGTTGTTGCTATTCACCAGAGATGGGCTTTGACGCCTATGGGACAATAATGAACACCATTGAGTTTTATTTTTAGGTACAGAACAAAGCACCTAAAGGCTTTTGGATAAATGCTTTGATGTGATAGGCATTAATATGTATCTCACGTGATATGGGCTACATCCCCATCCTTTTCATTTCCGTCTTTGCAAGGTATCCTCAAAGGTTTGTGGTTGATGTTCTTGGTGAATTAAAGCAACACTAAGTAGTTTTTGTTCGCGGTTATACTACAGGTTGAATATGTAATTGTTTCCCATTCAGAATACAGAGACGGCAGACTCTTTCAAACTTAATGAGTACATTTATATCCCACAGAGGAGGAACAATTGATTCAAACCTGTTACCCCTAATACCTGTTAACCCTAATACAAGATGATGAGGTGGGATGTGAAGAGGGAGGGGCATGACAGGATACGATCTGGGTATAATTCAAGCGCAGTGCATTGGCAAGGCCCCTTAAAGGATTGTGTCCTGGAGCGACACATACGCTGCATTCAGGTTTTTGAGATTTTAGGTGCTTTACTAAAATGCGGGTAAGCTAGAGCTGAATGAACACATTATAGTGCAAAATAAAGGTCCTAGCTTTGAAACAAAACTTATTTCATGCTTTTATGTGCTTCGGAGGCTGAGATATTTAGGTTTGAATAGGCAGAGGGCACCTTTTCCCAAAAAAGGCTTAGGACAAAATGGGTTAAAGGATTGATGCTATTATTGACAGTAGTGCTGGATAGTCCGTGTTGCCAGATGTATGATAATTATCGTATTTGTACCACAATTTGTATATATACTGTCGATGTTTGACTGTCATCCCATCAGGCCTGGCTCTTGGGTGTTGTGATCAGAGGATGTTTGTTACCCCAGTGGCTAAAGTTCACAGCTGGGAGGGATGACTCCTCTCCCCTATGTGACAGTGCTCAAACTGCATTACATTCTCACTCTCTCTCTCTCTCTCTCTCTCTCTCTCTCTCTCTCTCTCTCTCTCTCTCTCTCTCTCTCTCTCTCTCTCGCATGTGCACATTTGAAGCTGCTGCGTATTATTTGATGCACGATGTTGAATGCCTGGCGTATGCTCCAGGCACGGCGCCAGAAAATCAGTTTTGGATGGGCCAGAACATTTTTGGGTGGCACTTCATTAGACCTATAACATCACGTCCTCATAACAAAACGTCTGATTTTTACTCAAATATTATAGCCTATGTGCGTAAATTCAGTGTTTCCTCATTGTGAAGATTCTCGGATTCTTACGGCTGCGGGGTTAGGGTAGCCCATTCATTTTTTTATTTCCTCCCTCACAGTCTCGTCGCATTGTCCCACCATCACCAAATGTTTTTATTGCCCTCAAACCCCACATTTCTTTTGCTAACATGCATGAAGATGACAATGATCAATGATCCTCGCTGTGTTAATTATGTCACTGGAGTTGTTTGGGAGTTGTTTTAGGAGCTCGAAAATGCAGGTGAGACACACAGGACTTCTCCAGTGCTTGCGCCTATAATTCAATTCGCATTACCGCTTGACACTTCCAAAAACAACGCGGAAGAAACTAAATATAAATGGATTGATACAAATACAAAATAATGCCTGGGGAGTAGAGCCCACGTCTGCTAAGAGAAGAGAGGAGAACGTTTGGAGCGGTGCTTAATTTGTAAAGAGGGAGGTCGCGGAGCGCGGAGTGGCTCCCGTGAAGAGAGGCGGGCGGGGCGCATGTTGCGAACAAGGCTATGCTGGGTCAGGTGCTGCCTGCGTTCCTGTGATATCCCAAGCACCCGGCTCATGTAGGCTATGCATGCAAGAGGATGTCATTTCAACCGCAACAATGCGACGATCAGAGCACACAATCACACGTTGAACCACTCAAACACATAGCCTATGCACGCACACAACTGTTGCAGCACAGTATTCCATAACCAGACATAGTTTAGCCACAGTCCATGTAGGCTGCTAGCAAGTGAGCCTTGAAAAATCCGAACTCTGTTTCGACAATTAAGCCATGGACATATGGCGTTGCTTTAGTCCTCTAGAGAAGAAAACCTATTTGTGTGGTGGGATAGCCTATCCATGGCCACAATAAAATGCAACCCATGATTGAAGACAATATTAGAATATCAGCTTCACAACGGCAATAACATAGCATAGTTAAGATGCTGTTTAAAGCTAACCAGTGAGATCAACAACTTAGCATATCAAACATGTATGTGATCACGACGAGGGTCAAAAGTATTGCTGGCAGACGAGGATAGCCCTCCCATGCTATGAATATTAAGCCAGTAGAAACTCACAATAGCCTACATAGGCCAGTCCTAGTTTGTAATCAAAGTAAATTGTTCCTTTACAACAATTTGCCTCGGCGGGCATGAGGAATCAGCTTTCCTACCAGTCTCGACAGCTATCCATTCCATGATTTCTCGCTGGTCCACTCCAGATGTGCATACTCCTTGATGTTTTAAGTTTGCAACTGCTTTTAAAGACATTGACTTCAGTGATTTTATTTTCTGTCATCAGTGACGCCAGGTATATTCTATGTGCGTGGGACAACTCGACTGGCATGTTCAGTGCATGTTTGGCTGGCTCTAGCATTATGCTATAGAATCTGACATGACATTGTATCAATTGTTTCGGGGTGAGCGCGCCTCGTAGCAGCAGAAAGTAGCCAACTGGCCATAGGCTGCGCGGACGGATTGGTGGTTCATGTCAGGAGCATCCAAAGCAAAACAAAACAAAAACAATTTTATTTCCTCTTCAGTTTCCCAGTTTTTTTTCGTACACTAGTAGAATATAATACATTGAATGTAGGCATACTGTTTTCCCTCAGTGAAAGATTTTAGGTTCTGGACAAAAAATGGGCGGGCTCAGGACCAAAATGGGTGGGCCCAGGTCCACCCTGGCCCACCCATAACGCCGTGCCAGGTATGCTCTTGTTTACCTGGCCTGGTTAGGTTCAAAGCTGGGTGGGATGACTCTTCTCCCCTATGTGCCAATGCTCAAATGGCATTACACTTGCTCTATTCATTTCAGTGTTGGACCCTGGATGGGGCAAATGAATCGGCTAGCCTCTTGTCCATGCACACAGCTCCACATTGACATAGCAGGCCAGTACATTACTGAGCCGAGAAAAGAGAATAAATATTGAATCCGGGCAATCTTTGATTAACAGAGTAGAGAGAATACTTAAGCAGGTTCTAACTCACTGCCACATGTAGGAGCGGGAAAGGATCTGCACACTGCTTGCAAAATACTAAATTTATTAGGAACAACGGTTCAATCATAGATCTTCTTCAGGCATCTTACACAAGATAAAAAACAGTCAGAATAAATAGGGAAAGCCTACACAGCTGTGTAACACAGCTGTGAAACGTTGCTCCTAATAAATTAAGCCTTTTGCAAGCAGTGTGCAGATCCTTTCCTGCTCCTACATGTGACAGTTTTCTGATTTGGCACCTGCTGATGCTTTTTTGCTGGATGTGCGCACTTTCCACTACACTCTAACTCATTGCCATTCATATGTTTTAGAGACGAGACATATGTATGTCCATATCTGTGTCCATGTGTAACTCGGAGTTGCCAAAAAAAAAGTGGAATGGGGCATTTTAAGCAACGTCAGCGAAATTGCATCAATTGCTATGAAGTCTTTGTTGCCACCGGAGATGAAAAATAATTTATCAGAGCTGGTGATATCAAAACCAGAAGGGAGAAATCCCCCACCCCCCTTCTACAAGTCGCAGCCTACATATTGGCATCCATATGTACTGTAGTGTATGTCCTGATCTCTTTGTTGACGGCGCAGCAGTCCTTATTGACGGAGATTCAGAGAAATACTTGCATATCTGTGGCCATGTGTGCGCTAGGAGGGGAAAAGTGTCAAAGATTCTCAGGGCCCAAGCACTGACAGGGGCCCTTAAGGGGGCCCAAAATTCAAATCTTTAATGGGGCCCAACATTTCTGGTGGCGCCCCACTAACCGCTTGATATTGGCACCTGGCAACCGGCAAATGCTGGTAAAAATTGATTGACTAGTAATAATTTCAGTCTCACTAGCCAGTTAAGCAGACAGCTTGTTTGTGGGTATCTCCATGTGCATCTATTGTTCTTCTTGCTTTAGCACTTTTTTTTTTACATTACATTACATTAGTATTTAGCAGACGCCTTTGTTCAAAGCGACTTACAGGAGCAATGTAAACAAGAACAGGGTAAAGCACAGTGTACAGTTGCAACACTGATAGCATTGTCCTTCAAAGAGTAAAGAAGAGGACAATGCATTAAAAAGTAGCAAAAAAGTAAACAAAAGACCTCAAGGTGCAGTGTACAGTTGCAACACTGACAACATTGTCAAACACAGTGATAAAGAAAACATAAGTAAAGGATTTAAAAATAAAAATAATAATAATAATCTTCTGAGCTTAGACATCACATGATTGTGAGGAAAAAATGACAAAAAAAAACTATGGTCAGTAGAAAGGCTGCATGGGTAGTGAAAACCACTAGCCTCAATGGCCAGTTGGCAAAAAACATTCATGTCAAGCTCTGTGTATAAGGTGTAGTGGAAAGTGCGCACATCCAGCAAAAAAGCATCAGCAGGTGCCAAATAAAAAAACTGTCACATGTACGTAGGAGCGGGAAAGGATCTGCACACTGCTTGCAAAAGACTTAATTTATTGGGAGCAACGTTTTGATCATAGATCTTCTTCAGGCATCAAGCTCTGCGTATAACTCTTTCTCCTTGTCATCCTTGTCACGGTGCAGCATTCCTGGATGAAAGAGATGCACACTCACTCCTCAAGCGCTTCCCCAGAGCCAATGGCTTCCTGGAGGAGTTCCGGCAGGGCAACATCGAGCGGGAGTGCGTGGAGGAGAGCTGCAGCTTCGAGGAGGCCAACGAGGTCTTCGAGAACAAGGAGCGCACGGTACACCATCTCCAACACTCTTCTTTCTTAACCCCTTAGCGCAGAGCCTCTGTCTTAATAACCCTACTGTCACCAAAACTGTAATGGCTATGTCTTAATATGTTACTTAAGGCTCTCTGTAATGTCATAGCGATGTTGCTATGATGTATGGAAGTGTTTTCAGCAAGTGAATAGTCCCGCTGGCGACCGCATCTGCAGTAAGAGGCTACAAAACCCCAAGTTGTAATATATTACTAAAGGCACTGGGCACAGTCTCAGTGGTGTAGTAGTAACGTTTTTGTCAGTGACTATTTCAACGTTCCAAATGGAAGTATTTTCAGCAAGTAGTGAATAGTCCCGCTGGCGACCGCATCTGCAGTAAGAGGCTACAAAACCCCTCAAGGCACTGCCCCTGTTATAAATTAGCTGTTACCAGAATGGCAATGAACCAAGTTGTAATGTATTACTAAAGGCACTGGGCACTGTCACAGTGGTCTAGTAGTTAAGTTTTTCTCAGTGACTATTTCAACGTTCCATTGGTGGAACAGTGTGTGTTAATGGGCTACTATCAAAGCTGCTTTGTTGTTGCCAGTGTCTTTGAGAAGTTAATTGTGTTTCTCACTGTTCCATGCATTACCCTGTCGGTGTACCCGATATGATTATGACGCGACCTATTAAAAACTTATACAAGAAATCATTTGTCCCAAATGCAGTTAACATAATTAACAAGAGGGATTTATATCTTAGATGAGTCATTATGACTAGTAGTTTATTTTATGTAAACATCTATTTATTGGAGGGGTATGGTTACCTATTTATTTACTTGCTATTCCTTGTAATATCTTATATTATTTTCTTACATTGTTAGATCTCACCTATTTATTCATCCATTTACTGGAGTGGTTTCCCGGATTGTTCTTGCGTGGAATGGGGTGTCTGTCTTAAATATGTAATGTCTTTGAATGTGTAATGTGTAACTGTATGTCCTTTACAATGGTGAAACTGAAGACAAGTTTCCACACCTGTGGACATTAAAGAATCAAAACAAATCAATAAAATCAAATCAAATCAATATATTACTACTATTTCTGAACTATAACATGATTATTATCTATTACTATGATCAGGAGATGCTCTGTCTTTTAATAGCCTATCCTATTACGCATTACTAATATTTCTGTAGTATGTCATGATTATAATCTATTACTATGATGTTCTGAGATGTAGCCAACCCTCCAGTATTTTATGTTCTTGCAAAATGAAAGGGGTCACAAGGAGCTTCAGAGCCAGAATATTTCTTAATTAATTTACGAGATCTGTGGAATTAATTATTCGGTCTCTCTTATTGCATCTCCCCTCCTCCTGTCTCACTCTCCACCCCACTCTCTCTACACCTCCCCCTCCACCTCTCTCTTTCCACGTTCCCTCTCTACATCTTGCCTCCTCCTTACTTACTCTCCACCCCACTCTCATGTCTCTACACTTCCCCTCCTCCCCTTCCTCCCCCTCCACCTCTCTTTCCACGTTCCCTCTCTACATCTCTGCCTCCTCCTTTCTCACTCTCCACCCCACTCTCTCCACCCACCCTCCTCCCTCTACACCTCTCTCTTTCTTTCCACGTCCCCTCTCTACATCTCTGCCTCCTCCTTTCTCCCTCTCCACCCCACTCTCTCCACACCTTGCCCTCCACCTCTCTTTCCACGTTCCCTCTCTACATCTCTGCCTCCTCCTTTCTCCCTCTCCACCCCACTCTCCTCTCTCTACACTTCCCCCTCCTCCCCTTCCTCCCTCTCTATCTCTCTCTTTCCACATCCCCTCTCTCTCCTCTCCTCCTCCTTTCTCACACTCCACCCCTCTCTCCCCCTCCACCTCTCCACCTCTCTCTCTGTCTTTCCACGTTCCCCCTCTCCTCTCCTCTCCTCTCATCTCCTCTGCTACAGATGGAGTTCTGGAAGATGCGCAGCATCGGCAGCAACGCGGAGTCGCGCTCGGACGGCAAGGACGTGGTGTTCATGGTGGTGCCGCTGCTGGTCATGACGCTGCTGGCGCTGATCGGCCTCTTCCTGCTGTGGCGCTGCCAGCTGCAGAAGACCATGCGCCGCCGCTGGCCCGCCTACCCGCAGCACCGCTACCTGTCCAGCCACCGCAACTCCCGCAGCCTGCCCCGCATCCTGGTGCACAGGGACTCGCCCGTCGGCCAATCGCTGGCCTCCGCGGCGGTGGTGGTGTCTGGGTCGTCGGCGTCGTCGACGGGACACTCCGACAACCCCCACCACTCCCACCATTCCCAGCACCATCACCACCACCACCATCACCACCACGCCGGGGGAGCGTCGTCCTCCGCCGCGGCTGCCGGGCTGGTTGAGGCTCACTCCGGTCGGCCCACGGTTGTCATCAGTGGGGTGGAGAGAGGAGGAAGTAGGAGTAGTATTGGATCGGAGCACATCCTGACGCACCACCCGCCTCCTAACGGGCACGCCCTGTACGTGAAGGACTCCTCCGCCTCCGTCGCCTCGCGTCTGTCGGGCGCCACACCACCGCCGTCTTACGAGGAGGTGACGGGTCACGCCGAGAGCAGCAGCGACGAGACGTCGGCGCCCTACAGCGACCCGCCGCCCAAATATGACGAGATCGTCAGAGACAGATGAGCCCGATTAGTGGGACACTGATGGCAACGGGCCCGGCAACGAACCCCACTGACGAGGAACAGGAGAGAGAGGGAGTGGCTAAACCTTTTTTTTTTGTCACAGCACAACCTTCTGGATTTTCAACTCTGAAGGGTGTTTTTGTAACAGCAGCTTTCTGACAGAGCACCCTGTGTGTGTGTGTGCGTGTGTGTGTGTGTGTGTGTGTGTGTGTGTGTGTGTGTGTTTCTCTGTATTTCTGTGTGTGTGTTTGGCCTTTTGCTTCAGACTTCTCCTCTTCCTAAACAAGTTTGCCTTTGGGGATGTGTGTGTGTGTGTGTGTGTGTGTGTATGTTTCCTGTCTAATTAAGAATTGGCTAAATTGGCTAAATGTATGGCTGCATTTCCTTCGGCATCTATTTGTATGTTGAGAAATGCAACCTTTATAATATGTATGACCACAACCTTTCTCTGTATGACCACAAGAGTGCAGGCAGAGGCCTTCACCCCTCCCCATCCCCGTCCCACCTCTAGTCCCAACCTGAGACCCTGTCCACTGTCACACAGGACTCTTTCTGTCTGTCTCTCTCTCTCTGCCTTTCTTTCTCTCTCTCTCTCTCTCTCTCTCTCTCTCTCTCTCTCTCTCTCTCTCTCTCTCTCTCTCTCTCTCTCTCTCTCTCTCTCTCTCTTGCTCTCTCTCTCAAATGCACGTGCACACACAGTACACACAGAAGTCTTTCTCTCTCTTTCACTCTCTCACACCCACACACACCCAAAGCCTCTCTCTCACACACACACACGTATGCACTCACACAACACACACACACACACACACACACACACACACACACACACACACACACACACACACACACACACACACACACACACACACACACACACACACACACACACACACACAGAAACAACTTTGTAATACCTCCGCTTGGCCTTAACCATGGAAAGGGGGAGGGAAATATAACAGGAGGAGGGGAAGGGAAGAGATCTCCAGTGACAACCCTCTCCCACATACCGTATCTGCCGTTTACAACGTACAACGTACCTGACATTCCTAACAACAAGCACCAAACCAGCCAAACAGAGCAAGCTGTACATAATTGGGATTATTATGTTGGTGGATGAGGTGGCTGGGTTGGGAAGTCAAAACAGACTTTTGTGGTGAATTACAAAAGCTTGTCCTAGAGTACAGTAAAACTAAAAAAAAACAACTTTCAGTGACCATTCCTAGCATTCCGTAAGACCAAGGAAAGTGTCCTTAAGGAATAGCACAAAGAGAGAAATGTTATATTGAATAATACATTCTACTTATAGACACTGAAAATAGTTCTCAAAAGTTGTGGATGTTCAATGGAGAGTGAGCAGTCACCATTATTTGTCTGACTGTGTTGGTTGGTTCGGTTCGTTCAGAAGTATAAATGAAATCTTGTCAGAAACAAAATGCAGAAAAAATACTTGGTTAGGAATTTGTGTGTGTAATGTTTCACACGTCTTGTGCCATGGTTGGGAGGGAGGGAGTATCGTTATCTGAAGATAAACCCATGTTTACGCAAGTGGAGCATTCTAAAAATGCTGTAATGTATTTGCTATTTACAGTTGTGTGCTATTGGTATATACACCTTATATACAAACTGTATTTACCTGTATCCTGGAACCTAGTTGCCATCCTTTCTGCACTGCCAGTGAATAACATGCACATGTTGTGCACATGCACAGACAAACAGACTTGTCCAAACACTTAATCTTTGTAATTGATCATGATTAATTAAAAGTAACAGTTTAGTTAGCAGATTAGTTTATCACACAGTAATTCCACAATTCCACGTACACACACACACAAACAAAGTGTGACTACATTCCAGTTTTTGGTAAATCCAAACTCCCTGTTTAGATCACAGACTGTTTGCTTGTAATACTATTTTTTAAATGACAAAACACGACCACACATAATTGCTGACATTGCCAGGACTGTGATTCTTTATCCAAACTGTTTTAGACGTGCTTACATCATACTATAGCATAGAGGACCCTCTGCTCAGGTTTATCCCATTTATATCTGTTACTGCACCAAATGAGTGACTTTGATTTTACACACTGCCAAAACAGAGCTTTACTGTAGTGCCCGACAGAACATGCACAAGACAAGAGAGAAATGATACTGACAGCCAGGGAAGCCGACAGAGGGGGACAAAGGGGACAGTTGTCCCGGGCCCGTGGACAGAGGGGGTCCAGAATTGGGTTCTCATCACATTGTATGTATTGGGTTAGGTGCCCTTTCAGATGACTTTGTCCAGGGCCCAGCCAAAGCTGTCAGTGGCCTTGCTGACAGCTGCTGGGGCAGACAGAAGCCCCGATACGCTGGGCCGTAAACCAGACATTTTCAAACACAGAGGTCAAATACTGCGTGCTGTACTGCATGCTGTACATTTAGAATGCTTCAAACACTTCAGTCAAACTCTTAAGTTTGTTTTCATTAATCACTGCCTTGAGAATAAATGGGGGAGGCCTATACAGACTGAATTTATTATTGTTGATCATATATCGATTTTCATCATAGATACATTTTACATTACTGAAAAAAAATACAGAGGACATGACCTCTGTGTCCTCAGTGGTAGTTACGGCCATGCTGATACGCATGCCCCTTCTAGCTGTCAAATCAAATGACCATGTGTTCACTTACAACATCAGTTGGCTCTGTGTTTTTTTTGTTTTTATTTATAGTTTATATTTATTCGTTTAAGAAGGGACAATGTGCATTCACTTACTAGCCCTCTTACACGGGCCTGTAAATGACTTAGGGTGTGAATCGACTTGACTGACTTGACACACACACAGCTGCTGGTTCAAGTCTGCTTTGCTGGAGTAGGTTTTAGCGAATGATCTGCTTTCTGCAATAGCAGGAATCTTGTGTGTGTCCAAGTGCTGAAGGATATTTTTTTGTGTGTTACACAATGAGAGTGTTAAAGGTGGTTATTGGAGCACTATATGCTGTCATAGCATTATAATCTACTGTGTTGAAGATGTGTATGTGATTGTGTCCCTTTGTCTTTTCGTGTGTGTATGTGCGTGTGTGTGTGTGCGTGCGTGCTTGCATGCACAATTGCCTGTAAGTAGGCTACAGTGTGTGTGTGCGTGTGTGTATGTGTGATATGATTGTGTGTATGTAAACTCGGAATCATGACTGCATACTTAGTGAGTGTGACCCAGATGGGTGTCTGAATCATAATGTATGTTTGCTGTAAAAAGAGAAAAAGGAAACCTAAATATTTTTAATGGGAAGGATATCACCTCACCTCATGTCACCCTCATGTACGTGTTATATTCACTTGATATGTATAATCTCTGCTGCCAAGAAAGTCGCACCTCAATGCCAAACTGCATGATGTTTTATATTTATTTATTTTGTTATGAATATACAGCTGTATTTTTTTTTTTTGCTTTGAATTTTTATCGTTTCTAGAGCTGTGGCTGGTTTGGTTATCCACACAAATGCGAATCGCTGACAGCATTTGATGTTATGGACAAAAAAAGATGTATGAATATATTGCTATTGTGACTAGTGCATCTGATGAAGTTCTTTCTTCTTTATAATTTTTTGTTTTGTTTTTAAAATTCACCACCATGATTTATATCATAGTGTTACAGTGGAGAGGTCAACAATTTGCCGTTAAAATATTCTATGTACTTGTGTATATATACATATTGTCCACTTAATATCGACAGTCTACTTTAATTATTTCAGATTCAATGCATGAATGTATTCTTTGACTTTTTTGTTTACATGTTCAACAAGTCATCTTTAAAAAAAAAACGGAGTGCTTGTTGTTATGACCGTTAAATGTAATTTTATTGTGTTAACTTTGTTATTTCTTATTTTGGTTAGCACCTGGGGTTCATAAATTGAATGCAACATATATCAGAGAATTGTTGAAATATTGGGGTGTTTGTGCAACAATCAGCCAACAGAGCTGGAAAGAGCTCGTTCCAAAGAAAAGAACTCTTAAAATAGTTCCACACCCTAGTGCCATGAAGTGACCCATATCGAAAGAAAAAAAAACAAATAGACAAAAACTCCTGTCCTGTAGCTGCCTTAAAAGCTTTACGTCTTCCACCATCTCTCGCAGTATGTCTATGCCTGCCTGCTTTCCTTTCTTTCATTTCAGAAATTCACACTTCATTCATCCAATCAAAAGTACGCATACACTTTAACACAATATCATGTACACTTTACTTTATTACCACCAAGATATAGGGCTGAAAGCATTTTCATTGCCATCGCTAAAGTGTTCTCTTGCCCTTCACTGTGGCTTTGCCACTGCTGAAAAGTAGACTAAACTAGTCATTCAACGCCTTTCTGGGTCTCCTGCTTCACTTTCAGTTCAGTTCAGTCATGTCAATAATATATGTGTTTAACTGTCCTCTTCTCTGGCCTTTGTGTTGATATTATAAAATGTATTTGAATACTCTGAATGAGGAGATCATGTATATGACCAATAAGTTGGTAGGATGGTGGGTGTAAATGTATGGCTATATGGATATGTGAATAGGTGGACACAGTTACGGATAGGTGGATGTAACCATATTTAAATAAATTAAGTGGAACATAAAGGGAAAACATGTTGATCACATTGCTGTTATCACTTTGAGAGGTGGTGAGACGTGTTCATTGAGCGTTGTGACCAACTTTATAGATTTGTTGTATACTTTGCTAATCATGAAAACCAATCCAGGCCTGTTGTAAAGCACTAGTAATATTGGCTATTTATGGAGCACACATACAGTTATTGCCATTCCTTGTCTCCACTTCTCTCCCATCCAGTCACCTCTTTGTCACAGTTATGTCTCTCTAAGTGCCAAATGTTGTTTTTGAAAGCACTGACTCCTTTTGTGAAAACATTAAACAGGAGATTTGATGAGCTCTAACTGTCTGTGTGTGGTGTGTTCTGTTTCCTAATAGGGCCTAATGTCAGTCATGCATCATGCTGTTTTTTATACAGTGGGGGAAATGTAAAAACTGCTGTCAAATAGAGAGGTATGTGGGCTGATTTTGTAGGTTCCAAAGGCCTACTCAAAAGAAACACTTGTGGAGAAATGATAGGGCTGTGTAGCTAGGCCTACACTAATGGACTTAGAGTTTGGTGTTGTTGTTGCCATTGACCAGATTAAGCCAATGCTCTTCCTAATTTAGCCATGCCAAAGAGTGTCCTGTCTTTCTGTGGTGTTTGGCCCACGACAACTTGGAACTAGTGACAGCCAGTGTGGAAGTCGCCCATGTAGGTCACGGGCACGGCCATGGATGGCACGCAAAGGGCGTGCGGCTGATATACACAGGCAGACTTGTGGTGCTACGCTGACAGCGTAAAGTAGCCATTCACGAAAATAGAAGCCCATAAGAGCAGAGTGGAAGAAGTTGTCGAAGCGTCCTGTATGTCGATATCAAAGGCAAAGGTGTGTGTGATTTTGTTGTTGTTGCGAAATAAGGAGCTTGCCATTGCCATTTAAGTCGTGTGCGTTAACGTGGAAATAAATTATGCGGTGGTAGAGAAACTTGCTGTCGGCACTACTGTGAAGTTTGCTCTCACGCAAGAGAGGTAGCCAAAACTGCGTGGTGGTGATGTTTCATGTGACCTCACATTTATCAACATAAACAAAGTATTTGAAAAGTTTGCTCATTAATGTAATCCTAATCAGCGCAGGCAGCAAACGTGTTATCATGTCTTGTCAACATACTTCGTGTGAACGAAGCTAACGGAACTGGAGTGGCGACGACTGAAGAGCGTAGACTATTTTTTTTATTGCTAACCTAGCCCGTCAGTGCCAGGCAGGCTGCCATACGGTTGACAGTCTTGTCGTTGGCACTGCTGCCAGCTCCAACCAAATAGCCACTTCGGAAGTAGCAAGTGAGGTTTAAGAACCCTCGTCACACTTGTGCTTGCATGACATTCACCGAGTAGTAGGACTAGTTGCAGTGTTGTTGTTCTGTACATTGGCATGTCGGTTGTGAGGCGAACAAAACAGCTATTATCACCCACCGGTTTACATTTTTCTTGTTTCAGTTCTTGCTTGAATAATGGCGACACAGATGTTCGAGAACGCACAAGGGACACTGCCAGGGGTTCACCCCGAGGTGAGTGGTGGAAGTTGGACTGTTGTGAAGTTTTTGTGGGCCATCGCAGTGATGTGTCAGTTCTACAGGGAAGGACACACGTCGCACACCTGTTTGGGCCAGTATTCGGTCTCAAATGCTGCTTTAATTGGGGTGGTGTGGAGGATGCTGCCATTCACCTTATGGCAGCCAATGTAGATGATCCAGGCTACCCTGAGAAAACTCAGAGAGCTAAACAAGATGCTGAGCTCTGAAGTTTGCCAATACAAGGAGTGATTCAGGGATAATAGAACAACAGCTAAATAGCACCCTCTTTAGGAAGATTTTTCTTTCTTGTGAGATGTTGTTTTTTTTAACAGATTCCACCATCAATTATCCTCTTCTTTCAGAATAGGTTATTTCTTATACCTACCTGGAACTTCTTGATTTAAAACCAAATACCACCAGTCAGTACTGTTGTTATGTAACTTTGCCTAAACGTTGCCTTTGCCTAAAAGAAATATTTCAGTCCCACCATTCCATCCATCTGTGAAGTTGAACCCATGTGACATGCCCCCTTTCCCCAGGCACCAAATCACCTTGACCGTGAATGTGAAAATATAATACTATCCTATCCTATCCTTGCTCTGCTCACAATATTCCTTACGCTACCATTTAGGGCCATTGGTCCCCTTACTCTGAGAGCATCAATCAGCGTATGCGGGTTCCTGATCGGATCCGGGTGGCCCCAGTACCACTACTGGAAGAGGACCAGAGACAGGAGGAGCGTCATGCCTACACCATGCACATACCAGACAAGCTGGCACTCACAGGTGAGGGGAGGGTTGAGGAGGAGGCTTCAGGGGAAAGGTGGAGGCGTGGGGAAGGAGTTGGTGACCGCGATTTCCTCGGGTTACTGTTGTTCCTGGAACGACATCGCAAATTTGCTCTTGATCAACATCTGGTATGTTAGCCTATTCTAGGTCTGATTCCAAAACTTAACGGGCATGCCAAGTGCCGTCACGGTGGTATACGGCTCTGGTTATGGCTAGGTAGGCTATTACAGTGGCTATATGTGGAACTGTGCCTAAACCAAAACTAATTCCTAAACATAACCTGTCAGTGAAAATGTGTGCACCAACCTAACAACATGCCAAATTATGCCTTTACCAAAACATATTCCTAAACTTAACCTGTCAGTGAATAATTGTATTTTGTAACAGCATGGCACTTCTGCATAACTGATCTTAATCCATAGGCTACAGAACACGTTACTGGCGCGAAATCTGACATAGATAACCACTCAAACCAGATGTTGATCCAGGACCAACTTTGCGATGTCGTTCCAGCAACAACAGTAACCTGAGGAAATCGCGGTCACCGGAACGAGTTAGAGAAAGTTCTATGACAACCATTCCACTGGCACTGAATTGGTTAATAAGTCTTCTCAGCATTCTGAGCATTCTAAGAACTCCTCAGCATTATGTCAGAGAGAGTAGAGAGAGAGAGGGGTTCCATTGGCCCATTGTTTCCTGGTTCTATTATGCCCCCCCTTAGGCAGACCTAAGGACTGTTCTATTCATTGTAGGAGCATTATGACACGGCCCTTTAGGCAGACCGGAACCTGGTCGCGTTAGGTGCCCATAGAAACCTATTATGTTGGCATATCTCTATACTTAAAGAATCTCTGATTATGTTGTGTTGATGCAAGATGCAACACACCTATTGACTAGGGCTGGGTAAAATAATCGATTCAATCGATAATCGATCGATATCATTTAAAATTCACATAATCGATTCACAGGGCACAAAATCGATTTTTTTGCTCTTTTTCTTTTTGTTCTTTTTGTTTCATTTTGGTCTATGGAAAATACCCAGTAGGTATTAGTCAATAGGCCTAGGCCTACTTATTACAAAATAGCAATCTGTTAACACTGTCAAGCCACAGCCCTTTGACATTTTTATATAAAAATAGGCAACAGCATCTTTTGGGGGAAATCCTTGCACCAAAAAGGGAACGGATTGAATCGATTCGGAGTGAATCGAATTGAATCGAATCGAATCGTGATTAATCGATTCAAAGCCCTAAGAATCGAAATCGAATCGATACAGGAACACGGCTGCAATACCCAGCCCTATTATTGACTGGTCAATAGTGCATTCACTAACTGCTTCCAAATTAATTTGGGCAATATGGCAAGGAGGAAGCAAAAGAGGAAAGTAATTGTCATTTTCTCATACTTTCCTTGTGGATAATGTACTGTATCTCTGCTCTATCACCACTACTTTAAAATAAATGAAAATAGCTCATGTTGAATGGAAGACCATGGTAAATTAGTACATAATAGTGTTCAGAACTTTTTGGGGTGAAATTCTGGAGACTGTGTATTACACTGTATACTGTATGGAGTGCTATATTCTAAGTTATTTTTTAGAAAATAGTATCTTGTATATTCTGGTACTCACAGCTGTCGTTTCTTTGCCCTTGCAGATGTTCCAGACCTCAGTGTGAGGCCGGTCCTGTCCAAGCACGGCCACACCTCTCTCTGGGAGATGCACCAGAGCGCCTTGGGCATAGACACATCTTACCCCCAGCACTCTGCCAACGTTGGTGGTTTTGTTTTTCGCAGGGTGCGAGTTGTAGGAGTGGGTGAATGTGGTGCTGCAGAAGGATTCCCATCCCTTTTGGGTTTGATGTCCTCTGCTAAATGTTTTAGATCTATGTTGGGGGGCAGGAACTTCATAGCAATTATTGCAACTCCATGAAGTTTCATAAAGCATATTGTGAAAACATACATGCAGCATATAATACATTCATTAATTAACTGATGGACAACAGCAAAAAGCGATGTTAATATTTCAAGTCAAGGGGATGCTTCATTACTCACGGCACACACAGTATGTGTATTAATGCTAGTTCCTTGTAGGAGCGGGAAAGGATCTGCACACTGCTTGCAAAAGACTTAATTTATTAGAAGCAACGTTTCGATCATGGATCTTCTTCAGACATCTTGATCTAGATGCCTGAAGAAGATCTATGATCGAAACGTTGCTCCTAATAAATTAAGTATTTTGCAAGCAGTGTGCAGATCCTTTCCCGCTGCTACATGTGACAGTTTTTTGATTTGGCACCTGCTGATGCTTTTTTGCTGGATGTGCGCACTTTCCACTACACTTTTAATGCTAGTTGCTGGCATTTTATGCCCTATTTTTGGCAGTCAAAGTATGAAAGCACCTTTACCTAACTGCACACAAGTAGTAGAATTGTAACCAGGACTAAGATTTTGCATGTTAGGAAAGCCAAACAAGTGACAAAATTCAGTAGGTAGATGGATACATGGCAGATGGAGATGTGTTTTAGATTATGCTTCATAAACCCACCCACCCCTCTTAACACTCTCTACCCTTGTGTTGTGTCCAGAGCCCCATTCGGAGGTCTTACAGTGACCAGGCCTTTGGGCGTAGTCCCCCACACACTCCACGCTCTAAAGAGGCACTGCAGACTCCAACCTCGTAAGTGCCGTATTGTTTCTTTCATTCGTTCTGGCTTGACGTGCAATAGCACAATGCCTTTTCTCCCTAAATGCAACCATTTTCAGGATGTTCTGATGAAGATTTAAGGTCAAAGACGTCCAAAATGAAATTGTCCTTCAGTGTAACGGCTACCTTCTGCTGACTGTAACTGTAAAAACATGACTCTTTTTATTTATTTATTTTTTCCAGTGAATTCATGAAAGCCTCGGCTGTCATCCATTCACTTGAAACAATTTAAAAATCATGTTTTTTTTACACTCACAGTCAGCAGAAGGTATCCGCTGCACTGAAGGACAATTTCATTTTGGACGTCTTTGACCCATCAGCAGACAGATGATGGTCTTTTATTGCCTTGAGATGGCTGGATGGTTTACTGTACATCCAATCATCTTGAAGATGCTACAAATGAGAGTTGTAGATTTTTGCTGAGTTAAAGATGAAAGGAATGCTTTTTTAAATCTTGTATTGCATGTTGGACCAGAGCAGAATCTGTGTACGCATATGCAAAAAGGACCACACAGACATTTCACTGCCATCATCTTTTAGTTACCAACTATCTTTTTGTGTGAATTGTAGGGCTGTAACAATTTTGTATTGAACCAAGAAATCCTGATACGCAGAATCACAATACTTGGTGCAGTATGTGGTGCAAGAGGGCGGTATCGTGATGCGCCCTTTCAGAGTTCTGTTACCCTTCAGTCCAGTACCTTTCAGTGCCCTTCATTTACTTTTTAAAAAATGATCCTCTCGTAACCTGTAATCATCATAGTTTTATTTATTATTGATTTTATCTTCTAATACTGGAAAATGTGAAGAAAACTAATTGATGAATTAATTTAAAAAGATATACCGTGTTTAAAGAATCGTGGGGTGTATCAAACTGTAGGTCAAAGACCGTGACACAAACCGAATCATGAGTTGAGTGCATCTTTACAGCCCTAGAGAATTCATGCACGGTTCATGTGTAGTTGTGATACTGCGCTATATAAATACGTTGTATTGTATTTTTCTGCTCAGATGTGAACAAACACTTCAGAAAGTAAATGTCCTGCCGTATTTTCCTTGTACTGTTGCTTTAAACAGGTCAATTTAATCTACAAGTTAACAGTTCAAAGTTCCATGCACAGCTCCTAGGTGCTGGTAGATGCAGGAATGTTCAATACTTCAAAAGAAAGAAGTCTACCGCACACATTCTTGACTTTATGCTCGTTTTATTAGAGCGAACAATGCGTTTCGCCTCAGTGCGTCATCAGGCTCGCTCATATACCTGAGCGAGCCTGATGACGCACTGTGGTGAAGTGCGTTGTTCGCTCTAATAAAACGAGCATAAAGTCAAGAATGTGTGCGGTAGACTTCTTTCTTTTGAAGTATTAATCTACAAGTTACTTCTAGTCTATTTCAGTTGCGTTTATGATATATTCAACAGGTTCCGTTAATTGGTGAGTGTATACAGAATGTGGCAGGGCTTAACTTTCTGAACCTGGGATGTTCACCTCTGCAGTGTGACATAGGCAATCTGCCGTGTTGTTTCCTAAAACTCACTACAGTTCCTGCCTCTATCCCTCCCTTTCCTATTCCCCTCCTGAATCATTGTCCCTTACATCGCCCCCATGACCTGTTTCCTGGACAACACCCTGCCCCGCCCCTCCCCTCCCCGCCCTGGCTCGCACCCTGTTGCCGTGGTAGCCGCAGTTCCAGTTCCAGAAGAGCCCTGGCGGCCCCCATGGACCCTCTGGCATCTGACGCCCTGTCCGCAGCCTCAGGCCCTGGGGCCCCGACCCCCGTCCCACTCAACCTGCTGTCCGCCCAGAGTGTGCTGCAGGCGGCCAAGGAGCTAGGCCAGCAGGCCTCCCAGAGGCTCCTCCAGACCGTGGCCCAGAAGTACTCCTCCAGGTGACCCACGCACAAGAAGGCCAGCTGAAGCGGCCGGTCTACAACAACCAACTCAGAAAACACCAGCCAACCAGCTTTGCTTGCTCTTGCTCTTGCTCCTCCTTCCCATTCCCTCATTACCGTTACCAGTCTTAACCATACCTGTCAAATTTGAGCTTCAAAAAATCGGGATCATTCCCAGGTTTTACGCAAGAACCTGGAAATGTTCTATTGGCAATACGCATATTTTCCGGGGAAATGCCAAATCGGGAAGACAGCGGGAAATAAGTCAGAAATTGGGAGTTTCCCAGAAAAAAAAACGGGAGGCTTCCCAACTTTGCTTGCTCTCCCCCCCCATCTCCTCTCCCCTGTAGCCGTGTGCCCCTGTCCTGCTTGATGAGTCTTGATGGACGTAGTAGCTTCACTCCTTGTTCTCCTGATTCCCTCTTACCTGCAACAGCAGAACCTCTCATAACTTTCCAACCTCACTCTCATTTGCTCCTCAACCAAGATGTTCTGCTGTTTCATGGCTGGGATTAGCTATATTGCTGAGTGATTGGCAGTGCTTTGCCGCCCACTTATCTTACCATGCATGCCTTTACTGCTCTCTTTATTTGGTTTGTCTTAGTTGTTTTGGTGTTACCGCTGAGGTAGTTTTGATCAGCCCTCCCTAGCTTTTCTTTGTTGGGCTCACTTGGACATGGGCTGATCTTCCATCAGTGTATGTCTGCAAAAATACTTTTACATGAGAAAAAAACAAACATTTTTGTTGAGTCAGAAGAAACAAAGCAAATCAATCTTTAAAGGGACATGTAACACGTAACATCTTAAGTGTGAGTGAAGCTGCGTGCCTTTCCTTGTTCCATGTGTTTCATTCACTTGCTTGAACCTCCTGCTTTTCTAATAGTCAGTGTTGCTCTTTTACCACTTTTATGTGCTTCAATGATCTAGTCAGTTGTAACCCTCAAATATGTCTTTTCCGTGAGTGGCATCCCTTTGGTGCAGTTTCATCACTCCAATACACTGCATGACCAGCAGGGGGCATAGTTTTCTTTACTTTTGTGGACTTTTCCAACCAAAAAGTGCTTTGTCAACTAAAATACTATATTTTCAGCAGATAACACATACACTTAATACTGTACTCTCCTGTAAGTGAAGTTTAAACTGCATTAGATGTACTAGCTGCTTCTGCTGTCTTGCCTGCACTGCTGCGGGGATCTGTGAGGTCATGGGTTTGCTGAGCAAGGTTGCAGTGAATCCAGGCAAAGCTGACCTCTGGTGTCTTCATTCGTCTACTCTCTCTCTCTCTTCTCTACTCTTAAAGATTTGGTCTCCAAGAGCCTCCTGCTTCTGCTCGTAGCTCCTCAGAGGTTGTTCAGCCATCCCAGGAGAACAGGAGAAGGTGATCTTTCTTTTTAAAAAAAAAATATTTTTTTAGAGGCATTTTTGCCTTTATTTCAGTAGGACGGTATAAGAGGCAACAGGAAGCAAGTGGGAGAGGGAGACGGAGGAGGATCGGCAAATTACCTGGGCCAGAATTGAACCTGCGTCGCCGGCACAATAACCCAGTGCCCTACCGTTAGGCCACGGCAGGGCTGAGGGGGATCTGTCTTGTCTCGGCTTGTCCACAACATGGAGATACCAGATTCAGAGTGTAGTGCTGCTGCTGTGCGTCTATTCTGCCTGGAAACTTAACAGACACCGATTTTCGGACGGTCTTATGTACCTTACCTGTCTGTAAAGGAAGACGCTTTATTGAGCCCAAAGAAAACTGAGGAAACAAATCGCATTGCGATCATTCTTTTTGATCTTTTATAAGTGAATGCTGTGGAATGAGATGTTAAGGTGTGTGTGTGTGTGTGTGTGTGTGTGTGTGTGTGTGTGTGTGTGTGTGTGTAGTCTGCAGCAGGCACCTGAGTCCTGGGTCTGCCCAGAAGAGGAGTCTGGAGCTGCAGTGGAGTTCATCGTGCTGCGGCGACAGGTGAGATGGAGACACGGGGCTGCAGGCCTACTGTACTGTATGTAGACTTGCACCTGAGTCTTGGTCTCCCAACAAAGGCCCGCGGGCCAAATCCGGTCTGTGCGTGGCAAACATTTGGCCCGCCATGAGGTCAGGGGTCCGTATCTCGAAAGCGTCTTTGCTAACGACGGTAGCAAAGTCCTTCGTAAGAGCGACTCAACTCTCTCTCGACAGCGACGCTTGCCACTAAATCCAAGGGAATGGTGTTACGTCTTAAGACGGTCATTAACCTCTTAATACACAGCCCCTGTTATTAGAATGGCAATGACCAAGTCATAATGTATCACTAAAGGCCCTGTGCGCTGTCATAGTTGTGTAATACTATGGGAATAACGTTTTTTTTCATTGCCTAGTAGTACAATGTTCCAGGGGTGTAACGACGCGTGTTAAAGGGCTACACATGGAGCCTGTCTTTTTCTACCCTTTCTTATATAGTGAGATCCAACATGAAAGCAGTTGTTGTTTTTTTTTTAGAGTTTTATTTGCTAAAATCGGCATTAACTATTAGCATAATTGTTTGTAACATTCTCCATTGAACTCATAGAGGTAGAAAATAGCACTAGAGAGGACCCCGCCCCCCTTTTTACGGCAATCTGTAGGTAGATCAGAGAAATGGAAATGAACGGAGAACGAGGCTCACCTCTGTCAAAAATGGCTTAATCATGTGAAAATGTCCATCAACACACTATACAAGGACAAATAGTTGAAGTGTGTTGCTAACTTTGTTCATAAAATATATACTTTGATTTTTAAATGTATTTTATCGACTCATATGATTTAAGTAGATATTTAGCCTGACATTTCAAATCTGGTCTTTGATTAAAGTGTTACTTCATATTTACACAGTTTTAGTTAATTTCTTGACAGGGGTGGGCGTGTTCTCCATTGACTTGCATTGCCTGAAGGTACCTACACTACCTACGGAAGTTGGAAAGCTCCTGCTGCCATTTCCCAGTGCTGTCGCAAATTGCTGTGTCCTCTCTAGTGTTATTTTCTACCTCTATGATTGAACTAGTGTGTATGATATGAAATCCCTGTTGTGTGTCTGTCTGTCTGTCTGTCTGTCTGTCTGTCTGTCTGTCTGTGTCTGTGCGTCTCCGTCTCCCAGCTGCTGAAGATGAGTCGACGTCTGGCGGCGCTGGAGCGCCAGAACGTGGAGCACAAGCAGTCGGAGATGCTGCTCTTCTCCCTCATGGTGTCGGCCGTGCTGCTCAACGGATGGCTCTGGATGCGCAGATAGAAGCACACACACCCCTCCCGAACTACACTGGGACGCACACACACCATCCCTAACTTCACTGGGGCCTAATACAAAGAAGCTGGTTCAGGAGTAAACCAGGTTAAGTTAAGACGTAAATCATTTAATAGAAGAGCCTGTAGTCCTCATTTTCTTGAGAAAACGAGGCGTCCTGGCTCTTCTATTAGATGATTTACCTCTTAACTTCACCTGGTTTACTCCTGAACCAGCTTCTTAGTATAGGCCCTCTCTGGTCTCCAGTCCAGGCACCCGACTAACACTGTCTGTCTCTCTTCTGGTCCTGAACTGCAGCAGAGCCTGTTGCCTACCTGCCTCACGTCACTTACCCACTCACTACTACTGATGGGGTGAGGTACTCGACCAATGGCTCTGGACTTACAGACAAGAGATGACACCACCCACCCGCCCTCCATTTCAGCCACACTCTCTCCACTTTACTGATTTTTAACCAACATCACCTCCCTGTCCTGTCTGGTCCCCAGAGCACAGTGTGCTGTGCCCTGCATCACTCCCCCCCACGCTCTCACTCCTACAGCTCAACAGCTGACTGTGGATGTACAGAGGAGGGACAGACCCTCCAAACGGGACGCTTTATACTCTGCAGAGAGACCCACCTAACCGACACACTGGGGAGTGTTATTTGTGCATTTAGTTGTTGCAAGGTAACACCATCTTCCCCATTTGTGCTCAGAGCAGAGACTTAACATACCTGCCTGTGTGTCTGTCTGTCTGTCCTCCTCACCTGACCCCTTCCCCTTCCCCTCTCATCAATAATAATGGAGAGGCGATGTGCGGTGCATGCTCAATAGTAATTAGCCACCCTCTCTACACCCGGCCGTACTGTAGCTATGCTAATACACAGGCATTGCACAGTAGAGAGGCACTGGAGTGAACTGTACAGTATGTGAGTGAGTGTTGTGCTAATTGTTTGTGGAAGTGGCGGACAGGTAGGATTGTGGTGTCGCTTTGAGCATGTTGCATGGACGTTTTGTATTTATGTCTTCGAAGGAAAAAGGAGCAGTCTTGGAAATGGGTCACTTCATATGTTGTTTTGGGCCTCTTATTTACTTATTTATGGCACATAAGATTGTAGAAAATATTACTGACATTTTTTTAACAGGTATGCAAGCATAGGTATTTAAAGTGCCACATGTAAACTCGGCCATTTCTTTTTCACAATCAGAGCTGGTTTACAAGCTGGCCTCTAACGCACAGATATACTGAAATCATTTTGATAGACTTTTTAGGGTATCGTATCCCATTGAGTGTAACTCAGTTATACTGTACATATGGCGTCTACTGGGTAGTTATTCAGAGGCTATCCAAACCAGGGGTGCATTTCTCGAAAGCGTAGTTGCTAACTATGTGAGCTACTTCATTGGTTGCAATGCAATTTCCCATTGGCAACTACCCAAGGTGCTAAGTGCTAACAACTACGCTTACTAGAAATGCACCCCAGGCTAGCTGGACAGGGCTGGCATTCCTATTGAAAGTACAGTATGTCTAGCGTCCAATCCAGCTATGTTCAATGCAGAGCAAGCTGTAAACCTCAGAGTAGGGCAGCTCTAAGAGGTTTATCTTCCAATCAAAACAAAGCTGCGGGGGTACTCTACTAATAGATTTACCGTGAGCTGCAAGTTGACACAGCCAGGTGAATGACTAGCCCTGTTTTCTGGAGTTAGCCCCTGCTCACCCAGGGAGCTGTGGTAAGCGTATGGTTCAGGAGCAAACCAGGTTAAGTTCAGGGATAAATCATTTAATAAAAGAGCCCAAAGTCCTCATTTTAAAAATCATATGAGGACTCCAGGCTCTTCCATTAGATGATTTACCTCTTAACTTAACCTGGTTTACTCCTGAACCAGCTCCTTAATATAGGCCCCAGGGAGCTGTGGTAAGCGTATGGGTATATATTTAGAATGATTTAATGACTGCTCTGCCTCTGCCCATGACTTCTGTGCAAGTCTCTTCGGGTCAGAGCAGAGCCAGAGGTCAAACCATGAGCTCACTCTCCTGTTGACCTTTGATTCTATTGATGACAGACTTATTAAATAGATGAGTTAATATTTCAATTCAGTGGGCTTTTGTAAACAAGTGTTGACAAACAGTTAGTCTGTGCACTGACAGGAGGTTGAAGTGTTTAAGATAAATGCAATACACCACCACTACAACACTAGCACTTTAGCCTTCTTGTCAAATTGTATTTTTGTGTCAGTTTTTTTGTTATTGTTTTGTAAGCACCGGAATATGGTGTGCAGTATAAGAGACGTCACACTTGGGATCTCAGAGTCTCCTGTGGGACATATGACATGCCTTTCTTGAGTTGGATTTTAAATATGAAATAAATATTATCCATTAAATGAGCCTTACTTTGGTGGTTTCTTGTGAATGAGTGTGTGTGGTTACATTAAACATTAAATTCCATGTATGAGTTGTTCATGGCCCCAGGTCTTTGTTAGAGGTGCACCGAAATGAAAATTTGAGGCCGAAACCGAAACCGAATAATAATCAATCACTTGGCCGAATACAGAAACCGAAACGTACAATTCAGTCAAAAGTTATGTTTTTCACCATTTCTTAAATATTGGTTAAATCTACGGTTTACATTAAATGTTTTGACATGTTTTTGAAAGAAAATAAATGTGAATTTGAAGTCTTCAAATGTTAGAGTAGAACTGAAATTAGTTCAATTAATGCCCATTTTCAATTCATTTTCTATTCGTCCTCCAATTCGGCCACTGAATTGACTTTCGTCCGAAAACCGAAAGTGTCTTTTTGTGCGTTTTAGGCCGAATATTTTCTGCGGCTTAATTTTCGGTGCACCTCTACTCTTTGTATAACGTGTCAGGGTGTCATATCAGGTTTCCCATTATTCATTTCTTTACATTTGCCACATGAGCCATTATGCAGAAATAAGTACACAGTGATATATGATACTCTGTGGAATCTCTGTGCAGCACTTAATAATACTTTTTAAAAATCAAGTAAATATTTATCAGTGTGTAAGTTACAAAGACTGTTAGTTAAGACTAAACTTATTCTGTGATTAAAAAAAAACTTCAAAGCAAACATAACATGGTTAGGAAAGGCATTTTCTTTTTAATATCAAGTGGTTTTAACAAAAATATGTGAATAACAATAGTAATTATTACAAAAAAGGAATTCTTGTAGATTTACTCCATAAAAATTTAAATTAAGAGTTAACTCATTATTTTTGGAACATTGCAGAAGTAAAAACAAAAACAAACAAACAAACAAAACCAAAACCACAAAATGAAACCTGCATGAGATGATTTGTGTCAATTGAATATCTGATTAAAGGAGAATACAAGTTAATTTAAAAATAAAGAAAGAAAATGATTGTACAGTAACATTATGGAGCAGCTTTTCTATATCCACCTTTTCGAGACTGACCAGAAACACTGGTGGAGGGGATGTTGGCACTAAATGAACATGACATGACGTTTGGGTGATGCAGCTTTGTGAGAGCTGCATACAGTAGATTGTGACTTTTGTGATCTGTTAAGAAAACCTACCAGGCCGCTCTTTGAAGCGCTGGTGAAATGCACATTGTGGTAGAGGTCACAGCCATATGTTACAAAGGAGGGATGACAATGGCTAGAGGCCTAGGACATGGAAAAGAGAACAGACTGGCACTCATATGCCTCTTTTCTACTGCCAGTTTTCTGGTAGGCCTACAGCGCGACTCTGCCGCTACTTTTTTGCTTTTCGAATAGCCACGACACAGCTCAATCTTGTTATCCTTAATAACGCAAAATATTCAGTGTCATAGTGGCAGCATGTAATGTGTCATGACTCATCACCAGAACGGATGACGTACAGTACAGGTCACACAATCATACTGGTGCCATGCATAGAGTCAAAGCACTTGTTCAGAAGAACCAGAGGAGGGCGCAAAAGGGCCAGAAAACATAAACATAAAGGAAAAAATGACTGGAGTGCATTTCTCGGAAGCGTAGTTGCTAACTGTTGGTTGCAATTCAATTAGGCTACCCATTGGCAACTACCCAAGTTGCTAACTGCTAACAACTAAGCTTTCCAGAAATGCACCCCTGGTTTGCAGCATCGTCAGATAGATTGAGTGAGAAATGCGTCAGCCCTCTTGCCAGTCAATTGTGGTGAACATGAACCTTTTGAAATACACCCAAATTGGGCAGGTTAGACTGACAGGATTGGCACAATAGGCTACTACTTGGCACGAGACATCAGAATAGAGTATAATTTATTAATTGGACAGGTCTTCAAACCACATCCAGCCATTTAGAAATGTGTGGCATTTTAATTCAGCCCATAATTCTGCATATTAAAAAAAATGACAAGCGTTAAAGGCGGCTATCTTGATCGGTCATCATGTATCCAGTACCCATGCGCATCTCTCGAGGTGTTCACAATACATCCTCACTATCTGCCTGTTCACACAACAGTATCCACATTTTGTGAATCACACTTGTGAATGTAGAAGCTTTCATCGTTAGGTCTTTTGTGTCTGGAGTGAGTGAGCATGGTCTGGAAGCTAGTATGGTCTTGTTGTAACCACTGGTTGATCTTGTATAATAATGACAGTGAGTAGTTAGAACCCCAAAGTTGACACAAAAAAGTAATTCCAACCAACACACAACTCTGGGTTCATTGAAATCCACTATGGGTGACCTAGTCTTAGAAGATACAACCCAGTAGCCTACCACATTTGTTCACAATATCAACAGATCCTAATTTGCACAACAGGTAATACTTGATCACTTGCATTAATCACACAGGTGTTTTGAAATGACCTCTATGATCCAGGTTGCTCATGATTGCCCTGTGTTCCTGAATAACACTGCACAACACACCAGTTCTGACAAAGTGCGGAGCACTGCTCTGAAAGTGAACCACACTCAAAGTGAACTTTTGATTGCGATTCAAGTCTATTTTGTTGGATCCTTATGATGAAATCCACTCTTGAACGAATAGGCTACTCTTTTATGTCTGCTCCATACAATGTACATACAATTGAACTTGCCAGTGTAGAGGGCAAGCTAAATTGATGAATTCAAAAGTGCTTCCCTTGCTGCCAGCACTGGTGTGTTCTGGCTTTAAGTTTGTTCTGGCTAGTCAGGAATTCTACATGAATACTGAGATGCATAGGAATACTGCAGGCACTACTGTCCCATTGCACCACTCCAGAGGTGTCAATAACAGGCTCACATAGTAAAGAGGCAGTCTGCTCTGAATTAGTCGATCAGTAAAAACAGCTACCCAGGGAAAGTCACCTTTGTAATGTGACAGGGATTTGAATTGATGTACAGTATAAACCCGAGATTGATACTTCAATGCCATGCCTCTTCTCTCATCTTCACCCTCACTGGATACCTCTTTGGTCAATTTCTTTAAAAAAAAAAGAAACATTCACCTAAGACACCTTCTACTCATTGTTAATAAAACACGACACTTCCTAGAAATGCATTTCATGACGAGAGCTGTGATAATGATGGGACCGTGCTCTGACGTTTTCACGCTCACAATGATTAATTAGTCCTACTGGAAAACCCTCACACATTTCTAATGTCTGACTCCAAACGCATCTGATCTACAATGTCACGAGGTGAGTAACCCCATCCCCAATAGAGTATGGGGACAGATACTATTGCCTGTTACTCTCTGGACAGACTAGCCCTCTACGACAGTCTTTCCCCTCTTTTCCACAGCCAGTTTTCTGGAAGGCCTGCAGATCGACAAAGCGTGACTTGACCGCCACTTTTTGCTTTTTGAATAGGCATGACACAGCTCAATCGTAAAGCAAAAAGTGGCAGCTGAGTCGCGCTTTGTCCAGCTGTAAGCCTACCAGAAAACCGGTGGTGGAAAAGAGGCCTATGTCCCCTGACCAAGCACCCCAGATCACTGACGACCGACAGGGTTATTATAGATAAAGAACAATCTTAGTAACCTCTTGCTCTGATGCTGCCTTTAATTCTGTGAAAACTACACACTGGTACAAACATACACCCAAACATCTCAAATAATACACACATGATATGTACATAATCTCTCTTCTACATGCACAAGTACAACTCTGAAATGAAATCCTTGGAAATTCTGACAGAAGAAATGCAGTGCTTCTAACCCTTCCTTCACCACAACCACTCACACACACACACACACACACACACGAAGAACCACACTCACACGCACACACCACACACAAGCTCACGCACACGCACACACACACACACTTAAACAACCCAAATCAGAGGGCTTTTATTACAAGGCACCATCACATCGCACCACATCGTCACTCTACCAAAATACGATACTAGCCCACATGAACTCACTCAAAGGGTGCTGTGGTCCTTCACCGGCTATGCCTTTCGTAAAACCATGTTTTTGTTCATCTACCAACTACATAAAAACACATTCAATTCAATCATGACACTTCCAACACGTCTATAGACAACTATTTACACAGTAACACTTCAAAAAGTGTCAGAGTAAGACTGCAACTCTTTGATTGTAACTCCGTCCAAAGGCAAATTAACACGCGACTTACCGTAACGCCCCGGGTAGCGTCTCCCAGGCTTAATACTTTAATGGGAAGTACGGTAACACATTACTTCTAGGAAAAGACGTGCACTGGTAACAGCGCCCCCTGTCTTTCTTTAAGCCACCTGCAGCTTCAGGCAATGGGTTCATTTGTTTTCAGTTGTGCACACTAACTTGTTCAAATGTTGGGGATCACACGATCACAGAAAGACTCAAAAAAGAAATGTAATAAAATGTTTTTAAAAAAGTAAACATGTTACTACCTACAGTATTTAGGTATCCTACCCCAAGTGCCATATGTAACACAACAGCTAAATATTGGTCTATGCATAAATATACTATCTGAGGAAAGAGAGCAACAACAGAAGATAGAATACAGGGTAGATAGTGCAATACATGCAAATGGTGATGGATCAAATAAGAGAAAGCATTACAAAATAAAATTAAAATGGATGAAAAGCTAAGACATTTGGTCCAAGGGTTTGGGAGGGAAAAGGAAGATTAAAATTCTTCCGATGAATGAAGGTTCGTCTCTTGACATCAGGAACGGCACCGTACTCGCTAAGTCCCAGCTGGTATTTTTCACTGAAAAACACCTTTTTTTCCTTTCAAAGTGTCACCAAGGGTGCATCTACACACACCCTCACAGAGAACCAAGTAGCAGTTTATAGAAATGTAGACGTATGGATGATATGAATGATATGCATTTTGTGGGTTTGCATAGATATAGAGGTGTGTGTGTGTGTGTGTGTGTGTGTGTGTGTGTGTGTGTGTGTGTGTGTGTGTGTGTGTGTGTGTGTGTGTGTGTGAGCAGGCACTCTGTTTTAGATGAGTATCTCCACCATGTCGCTGTCCACGTCGGCCTGGCTGAGCGGTTGGGGAAGTGACTGCACTGGGGCCCTCCTCTCCAGCGTGCTGCTGTGGTACGCAGGAACATCTGACACAAACACACACATAGATTATCTTATTTTATGTTTTATAAAATATAAAATATTTTATGTTTTCTAGGGGCGCCACTTGCACGGGTGAGGCATACATGCAATTTCGTTGTGTGCAGTGTGCAGTGTTCACTTGTGTGCTGTGGAGTGCTGTGTCACAATGGCAATGGGAGTTTCCCAATGGGCTCTCACTCACTTATAAAAAAAGTCAAAGAATGCGCGCACATCAGTGGCACAGGTGCTGGACCCAAAATAAGATAACTGAAAAGAAAATAAAGGTCCGCAACACTGTTAAATGCTCCCAAAGATTATGTGCCATTAAATATTTGGGAGCATTTAACAGTTTTGCAGACCTTTATTTTATTTTCTTTCACTCACTTATGTCATGTCAAGGACTACAGATGTAGATTATCCTGAGGCTAACTGGTACAATGATTGAGTGGTAGAATGGTAGAGTAACTTTATTGCTTCCCGAAGGGAAATTAAGGGTGTGTGCTTGCGCGCGCATATGTGTCCTACCTGCGATGTGGTCGGGTATATATATACAGGACTGGGGCTGATGATACTACAGTGCGTGTGTGTGTGTGTGTGTGTGTGTGTGTGTGTGTGTGTGTGTGTGTGTGTGTGTGTGTGTGTGTGTGTGTGTGTGTGTGTGTGTGTGTGTGCGTGCGCGTGTGTGTATGCGTGCGCGTGTGTCCTACCTGCGATGCGGTCGGGTATATACACAGGGCTGGGGCTGATGACACTACAGTGTGTGTGTGTGTGTGTGTGTGTGTGTGTGTGTGTGTGTGTGTGTGTGTGCGTGTGTGTGTGTGTGTGCACGCGCGCATGCGTCTTAACCGCGATGCGGTCGGGTATATACACAGGGCTGGGGCTGATGATACTACAGTGTGTGTGTGTGTGTGTGTGTGTGTGTGTGTGCGTGTGTGTGTGTGTGTGTGCGTGCGCGTGTGTCCTACCTGCGATGCGGTCGGGTATATACACAGGGCTGGGGCTGATGACACTACAGTGTGTGTGTGTGTGTGTGTGTGTGTGTGTGTGTGTGTGTGTGTGTGTGTGTGTGTGCATGCGCGTGTGTGTCCTACCTGCGATGCGGTCGGGTATATACACGGGGCTGGGGCTGATGACACTACAGTGTGTGTGTGTGTGTGTGTGTGTGTGTGTGTGTGTGTGTGTGCATGCGCGCGTGTGCCCTACCTGCGATGCGGTCGGGTATATACACGGGGCTGGGGCTGGCGTACACGGGGCTGGGGCTGGTGAGGCGGCTCTGGGCAGGCAGGGTGGTGGCGCTGGGGGTGGGCAGGGACGGCAGGGCGGGGGTGCTGGGCTTGCTGGCCTCCTGGCCCTTGTCGGTCTGGGTGTAGCTGTCCCTGCTGCCCGTCTTGGAGTGGCTGGAGGCCAGCACGGGGGACGGCGACGAGGAGATGGACTCCGCCCTCAGGGAGTCTGTGCGGAACTCTGGGCCCAGGAGCACTCCTGAGAGAGGGAACAGAGGGGACAAACAAATTCTAGGTTGTTTCGTCCGGAGGCGGTATTACGTGCCTACGTCACAATAGCTATGCGCGTCCTTGTTGCCGACGACGTTTGAATCGTCGCCATGACAACCGTCCATACCGTCCCTAATCTTAACCCTAAACCTAAATCTAAACCTAACCCTAGCCCAAACCTTAACCCTAAACCTAAACCTAACCTTAACCCTAAACCTAACCCTAACCTAAAACCCTAAACCGAACCCTAAGTCGCTTGTTTGAAACTAGTGAGTCCCAGTGCAGTGCCCACTGCCGTTCGGCAACGAGGACGCGCATCACTAGTGACGTAGGCACGTCCGGAAGAAGCACCCTAGTTTTTGTGAATCCCGGGAACAGAGGGACATAGTAAAGGAAGTTAGCAGACGAGATGCATAAAGTATGGTCAAAGAGGGTAGATTAAAGAAAGAGGATTGAAACTATGCCCACCCAATGCCAAAAAAATGCTCAAGTTTGGTCTCCAAAGGGGCGTTGTCCCCTCCTTCTTCTTCTCTTTTTGTGGTGTTTGGTGGCGGCTTGCACAAGATGTGCGCTACCGCCATCTACAGGGCTAAGGGGACTCCATTGATTCTCCAAAGGTCTCCTAACAAAAGGTCTCCTAAAGGGGCGTTCACCTGACCTCACATGGATCCCGGAAAAGTCTGAGCCTGAAGTATCTTCCTCTTATCTATGCTCTTTGGTATGGTGGTATGGTATGGATTTTTTAAAAAATCTGTCAACGGTAGGGACACATAGGAGGCGAAGCGAGCGAAGCGAAGAGAGGCGAAATCCAACCGTCATCAGGTCGTCGCGGCGAATCAAATGGAATGGAACAGTTATGTTGTTGATTTGATTGGGCCGCGGCAGGCGAATTCGCTCCTCATTTGCATAACATTAAACTTTCTTTAATAATTTCGATTCGCTTCGCTCCTGTTCGCTTGCTTTCGCTTGCCTTCGCCTCTCTCATAGGAATGAATGGCAAAGTTCGCAAATTTGCGTGTATGTGTCCCTATCGTAAGGTGTTTTATCCACGACGACAAGTGGATAAAAAAAACTCAATCATTATTATTATCATCATCCTCACCCAGACTGCCCTTCCAGCTGCGGTCGTCCTTGCGCTGCTCCTCGGTGATGGGGCTGCCGCTGAGGCCCAGCGTGTGGGACAGCAGTCCTGACGAGCCCCCCCTCTCCGCCCGGTCCGCCCCACTGCTGCTGGCGTTGGCGATGGACATGAGGGACTTGGAGGGTCGCATGGCGGAGGAGGGCGCGTCGCCCTTGCCGCCCGGGTCCTTGCGCGAGCGCTGGTGCAGCACCTTGATCATGGCGTCCTTCTCGATGATCTGGGCGTGCAAGTTCTTTATCCTGGACGGGAGAGTTGGAGAAGAGGAGGAATGGATTATTAGTTTATCATTTTAAAATATTCTGGGGGGCTTTTTGGGCCTTTATTTTTGCAATACGACAGACAGGAAGCAAGTAGCCTGGTCCTGACCATCCCATAATACTACCATTTCCATTTCGTATTTATGATCTGGACTTTGTTTGATCTGACGCGAAGGGCATTTTCGGAAAAATCAGGATTTAATTTATAAGTTGTTGAACAAACATGACGTCTATCTATGGCGATGTAGGACCGTTTAACAGACATGTCTGACAGAACATCCTACCCTAGGATAAAATTACAATGTAGGACCGTTTGTCAGAACACCGGTGAAAATCCTACCGGTCAACATCACTCCACAGAGGACAGGTACCAGACGTAGTGCGCAGCCAAGTGTCTTGGCGGAAGTACGTAGGATGGCGCGCGAGGCTAGGAAGCAAGTGGGGAGAGAGAAACGGGGAAGGACAAAGGACCTGGGCTGGATTTGAACCTGGGTTGTTGTTGTAGCAGTGAAGTGCCCTACCGCTTCAGCCAAGGCTGGGCCCAATTATCACATCATCTGTTCATCATCCTTTGGTCACAGACTGCTACTAGACTAGTATGACTACTAGCAACTACTTGTAACTTCATTCAGCAGTGAAAAACAGGTATATCTGTTTATATATTATTATATACCATTGTGTCCTTATAAACACATATATAAGCTGCATTCAGGATTTTGAGATTTGAGCTGTTTATATTAAAAATGTGGGTAAGTTAGAGCTGAATGAACACATTCTAAGGCAAAAAAGAGGGTCCTAGCTTTTAAATGTAACTCATTTCAAGTTTGTATCGGAGACTGAGATATTTACGATTTAATAGGCAGAGGCCACCCTTTCCCAAAAAGGGCTTAGGACAAAATGGACAGCTTGTCACAAGTGGCAATAAGAATGTTCCTTGTTCTGATGTTTTTTTTCTTTCTTTTTTTAAGATATCTTTTTTGGGGTTTCTGCCTTTGTTAAGGACATGACCGTGAGAGAGTATGACACAGGAAATGAGTGGGTGGAGAGAGAGGTGAAGGATCGGCAAAGGACCCTGGGTCAGAATGGAACCCGGGCGGGTCGCCAGCGTAATGGAACAGCGTCCCTGAGTTCTGATGTTTTTGATTAACCATTGCAATGCATACATCAACAACATGCATATTGGCATTGCATACACATTGACGTTCTTGTGGCAAGTGTGTGCGTGTGTGCTCGTGTCTGTCTGTCTGTGACTATGTGACTGTGTGTGTGACTGTGTGTGTGTGTGTGTGACTGTGTGTGTGTGTGTGTGTGTGTGTGTGTGTGTGTGTTATAGTGTACCTGCTCTCCATGTCTAGGCATCGTCTGTTGGCCATCAGGATCTCCTCCTCCTCCTTCTGGATGTGTGTGTGTGTGTGTGTGTGTGTGTGTGTGTGTGTGTGTGTGTGTGTGTGTGTGTGTGTGTGTGTGTGTGTGACTGTGTGTGTGTGTGATCGTATACCTGCTCTCCATGTCTAGGCATCTCCTGTTGGCCATGAGAATCTCCTCCTCTTCCTTCTGGATGCGGGCCTCTACTGACACGTCATAGCTGCTGCTGGGGGAGTGGCTGATGCCCCCGGACGACGTGTCCCTGAAGAAAGCACACACACATACACACACACACATACACACACACACAAGCACACACACACACACACATACACACACACACATACACACACACACACGCAAGCACACACGCAGTCACGGACAAACACAGGCACGCACACAGGCACACAAGCACACACACACGCACAAACGCACACAAACACGCACAGCCACACACATGCACACAGACGCAGACACAAACACCCGCGCACACACAGACACACGCACGCACGCACGCATATAAACACACACTTTAGAATTTATATAACTAATAATAGTCCATACTGTATGTGTAAGGGTCCCATGAGTTTGCACCCAAAGGGATTTCAGAACAGTTTTTATGACTTTGCTGGCCACCCATATCGCTGATGGAAGAGGGGAAACTTTAGACACATGACCGTATGGTATGTTATAAAAATTCCAAGATGATTTTCTTATTTTACCGCCTTTCCCTTAGGGTCGGCACTTGTGGGATATTCACTGTAAACATCTGGTCCAGTGTTGAGAATAGACCGTCTCATGATGACCCCCTCTAGGTAATGCTGTTCCAACTTGTACTGCATGTGTGTGTTTGTATGTGCTCACATATTCATACTGGTCATGTATAATGTTTGAAAGAAAGCCTTTGAAAAAGCCCAACTGGGAAACTCCAACTGCCATTGTCATTGTGACACAGCATTTATGTCTCACCCGCACAAGAGGGCAGCAGTGTGGCGGGATGGTACCAGGCTCAGGGTACCTCAGTCATGGAGGAGGATGGGGGAGAGCACTGGTTATTTACTCCCCCCACTGTGTCTGTGTGTGTGTGTGTGTGTGTGTGTGTGTGTGTGTGTGTGTGTCCCTCTAACCTTTGCGTGGCGACTGAAGCAGCTGCGTCGAGTGCAGTGTGTGTGTGTGTGTGTGTGCGTGTGTGTGCTAGCGTCCGCGTGTGTGTGTCCCTCTAACCTCTGCGTGGCGACTGAAGCTGCTGCGTGGAGTGCAGTATGTGTGTGTGTGTGTGTGTGTGTGTGTGTGTGTGTGCTAGCATCCGCATGTGTGTGTGTGTGTGTGTGTGTGTGTGTGTGTGTGTGTGTGTGTGTGCTAGCGTCCGCATGTGTGTGTGTGTGTGTGCTAGCGTCCCTCTAACCTCTGCGTGGCGACTGAGGCGGCTGCGTCGAGGGCGAACTGCCGCATGACGCTCTCCTCCAGGTACTTCTGCTCCCACTTGGTCATGTCGGCCTCCAGGGCCAGGATACGCTCCTCCTTCTCCCGCAGGTGCTCCATCAGCGCCGTGGCGTTGTACTCCGGAGACACCGCGCTCTGGGAACTGCTGCCCTGACGCTGCATGTATGCACGTACACACACACGCACACACACACACACACACGTACGCACACACACACACAAGCAGAGAAACACAGGCGCACACACAAGCACGCATGCACGCACAGACACACACAGTCAGAGTCAACATAATGACATTAAAAGTACTAGAGTTGCACACTGAAAAAAAACAGTACTGCGTGGCGTTGTACTCCGGAGACCCCACGCTCTGGGAGCTGCCCTGACGATGTACGCACGTACACACATACGCACACACGCAGAGAAACACAGGCGCACACACAAGCATGCACGCACGCA
>NC_085863.1:15379084-15386584 GCF_034702125.1 Engraulis encrasicolus | reverse complement strand
AAGAAAGAAAGAAAGAAAGAAAGAAAGGCAGCCAAAACTCCAGTCATCTCCATCTCTCTCCCGGCTCTGCTCTGCTCTTGTCTTTCATGGCAGGGATTAACCTCCAGGCCTGGCCAGGGCCTTTGTTGAGGAGAACAAGCGGGCGCTTGTGGAGCGAGCCTGCCCAGAAAGTAGAGCAGGGCCTGGGCTGCCGAGGCCACTCGCACTGGGCCACACGGCCTTCAGTTCCTCCAGGCACAGTTACCAGGGCAGCTGGGGCAACGCCAGGCTATTTCAGACACACACACACACACACACACACACACACACACACACACACACACACACACACACACACACACACACACACACACACACACACACACACATGGACATTCACGCATACGCATACACACACACAAACACACACACACAGACTTACACAGAATACACACAGACATGCATTCTTACACACACACAAACAAACACACACACACACACACACACACACACACACACACACACACACACACACACACACACACACACACACACACACACACACACACACACACACACACACACACACACACACACACACACACACACGGACAGACGGACTTACAAACGCACACACGCACGCACACACAGTGTCAAAAAGCTCAAGATGGGTAACATAATTTATGCTCGGAAAGAACCAGTCTGCCCCAACTTTAGAGCAGGTTGCCGTACTCTCCTCTGCCTCTTTCCCTCTCTTCCCTACAGCTCTCTCCTTTCACCCCACCTTCTCTCCCCTCCCGTTTTCGGAGCTTTGTTGTGCCTCTGGACAATGCTCCCCATCCACTCACTAAGGAACCTACTGGGCAGTGGTAGGACAATGGAGTGTTTTCAGTTGGAGCTGCTTTAAGTGTGATGATGATGTATCAATGACTGGGACAGGAAGGCAGTCCTGCCCCCTGTAATGACAGGCTACAATGACTACATACAATGGCCTCTCTCTACTCTGTGTGGAGGCTTACCATCTCGCTTCATATCACCATGCACACGCTGTGCAGTCTCCTGGGATTTATGTTAAAGTGTCCAAAATTGGTTGAAAAGAAACAACTTTTCTTCACCTAGGCACTCCAAAAAGTATAGTAAATGTCTTAATTGTCATGGCATGTCCAGTAAGGACTTTGTAAAATTGCCCACGTGTAGCAGCGATTGGGTTGTCTTCAGGGCATAATGTAAAAGTGTATTTAGATTCTTCCTACAACTAAGTGACGTTGTTCTTAGTAGATGTACAGTATATTGCATATATTGTATATTTACCTCCGCCAAGGAGGTAATGTTTTCGGTCGCGTTGATTTGTCTGTTTGTGAGCAGCATAACTCAAAAACGAATCGACGGATTTGGATGAAACTTTCTGGGGTTGTTGATAAAGACCCAAGGAACAAGTGATTAAATTCTGGTGGTGATCCGGATCACGAACCGGAACCAGGACTTTTTGAAAGATTCTGTCAGCAGGATAACTCAAAAACTTATCAACTGATTTGGACGAAACTGTATAGAGTTGTTATTAATGACCCAAGGAACAAGTGATTCAATTCTTGGGGTGATCCGGATCACTAACCAGAACCAGGACTTTTTAAAAGATTCTTCACCATTGCTGGCCTATATATCTAGACGCCCCTAGTGACCAGAAATTGAATTGCGGGAACTCCACAAAAAGAAGGCAGAAAGACTTAGGGTGTAACATAGTCAAATGTACTATCAAGCAGCTTCCTTGGCAGAGGTCTGCACTGTCTGAGTGCTTCTAGTTTAATATAGTATATTTGCATAAGTGATGTTCAACACATTTAGTTAACACTTTATCCATCCATCCATCCATCCATCCATCCATCCATCCATCCATCCATCCATCCATCCATCCATCCATCCATCCATCAGGGATTAATAAAGCCCTGCATCTGAGCTGCTAATATTTAGGATTCAGGAAGTAGAATAGCTCCTTGATTAGACGTTCTGACTGTACTGCTTCCTGTGTCTGTTGTCTACGTGTTCCCCTGGGGGATGATGGGGGGAAAATAAAGTCTGCAATTAGTTGCTCAGTCAGTACACCTCAAATTGTGCTGACTGTTCATTTTCCCAGAGACGTGCGCAGAGGCTAATCTGCTGAACAATATGCCGCTGCGCTCCACCATGCATTATGGTCTAGTCTACTCCACATTCCCCAGGCCTCAGGGGGGTCAGCACAGGATAACGAGACGCATTTAGAAACAGACAGAACAAAACAGACGCTGGAATTCCTGTTTTTGACTGAATAGGACATTTAGAGCTAGTTCTCTCTCTCTCTCTCTCTCTTTTCCTCTCTCTCTCTTTTCCTCTCTCTCTCTTTTCCTCTCTCTCTCTCTCTCTCTCTCTCTCTCTCTCTCTCTCTCTCTCTCTCTCTCTCTCTCGCTCTCTATCTCTCCATGGGACTGACTTCAGTGTCTGCTGTTGTCTTGCCTGTTGGTTTTGGATGGTGTGTAATGAAGTTAAAGATAGTTCCCCTTTTCCAAAAGTCACTTTCAGACAAACAAGCTAAAAAAGACATTTGAAAACAGTACACACACATGCATGTTGAAAAAATAACCTTGAGAAAGACTGCCCACATGACTTCCCAGTCGTGAAACTCCTTTTCTTGTCCTATGGTTCTATCGTACATCTCTTCTTTTGTGTAAGGGCCAAATAAAAGATAGAAGATCCTGAATTTAATTAAATAAGAATGAATACAATTCTGGAAAAGACAAATGTTGACAGTGATACAAAGCAGCAGACAATTTCCTCAACCCTAAACGGTCCCATCCTCCCATCTTGCTGATGCTAAAACATCAAACCAAGGGTGTGTTTGGCTCTGTAGGCAAAGCTGGCATTCAGTCTGATGGAGCCCATGAGGAAGTGTTTCTCAACCCTGGGGTCGGGACCCCACGTGGGGTCGCCTGGAATTCCAATGGGCTTACCCTTAAATGTCTAGGTTTGAAAAAAGACCACTGATAAATATGACTAATTAATAGAACATCATAACTAATTAATATTCTGATTGCAACACAGTATACAACCTTATATTTGTTTTTTGGTCGTGGAAAAAAATGTGTATGAATGAAGGAATGAATTAATTGATTTAGTCTATTAGAAGTAAAAACATTGTACAGCAACAATAACCATACATTGAAAGGGATAAATAGACATGGATGTACACAAAAAAAGTACGAAGACATTGTATTACAGACATGTATGATATGGTGTACCCAGCAATTTGGGATGTCAAAATAGGGTCCAGAGACAAAAAGTTTTGGAACCACTGAGGATACAGAGGGACTAAGGCTAAGACTTGGGCCGAGGATAAGATTTGGGCCTTGGCTCCTGGCCAGCAGGGTCTGCTCTGCAGAGAGTCAGAGACGCTGGAAAACAGAACCCCTGTCACACAGACACGTTCCTGGCACTGCAACCACGCGCCATTCTGCAGATAACACATGCTTCAAAACTCTGGCTGCCTTAGATGCCGGGAGTGCTTGCGGGGTTAACATCATGTGTCACATCACATAAACCATATGTGAAGGGGGCGGGTCATGTGACAAGTGATATCATCTGGGGCTTGGGTTTATAAAAAAAATGCCATTTGGTTGAACGATGGCTTCCTTTCTAATGAGACATGGCTTTACCTCTGTTGCCCTGATGTGTAGTACTCCGTTTTGAACACAGGGGGGCATATATGCACAGATTGAGATTATAAGGAGGCGAGACCTGCCACAATACGAGCAGCAAATTATATCGTTTGGTCCCATGTGTGCATGTATATTTTTCAATTACCATGTTATTTCACCTTAACACTTAACAGGTTGAGCATGTGCAGTTGCATTTGAGCTTGTTTTACACACAGCTGTGTCCAGGAGCTAGACCAGTGCCTCCCAAACTGTTCGGTCGTTGCCCCTCAATGTTGAACACGCTACCAGCTGCTACAAGAGTCATCATGCCTTTCAACCAAAGTAGTAAAATAAAAGAACTTTGTAAAGATTAAATCTTTCCCAAGAGTGCTTCCCTCTGTGGCAAAACCAATTTTTACAGACAGAACTCTTGCCATGGTTTTGTTTACTCCATATAGTCCAAATATGTATCTGTTGCCTGTAGTTCCTGCCTTCCTTTGTAAGTTGCTCTGCATAAAACATTGTGCTACATGTAGAGTAATGTCATTATAATGTAATAAGACTAGGCTGGACGATGGGGAGATATGGGGGATTTCCATGAGGTCAAGGCCAGTACAACGCAGCCAGACTGTGTGAAAGACACATAGAAAGTAGAGTTCTCCTCCTAGCCCTACCGTGGTGCTAACAGTAGGGGGCGCTAACACTGGGCTGCTACACCTGCGACTCGGGTTTGAATCCAGCCTGCCTCATTTGCTGATCCCTCCCCGTCTCTCTCTCTCCACTTATTTCCTTTCTCTCTCAACTATCCTGTCTCAAATGAAGTCATAAAACGACCCCCCCCCAAAAAAATATTTATTGAGCTCACCTCCTCCTCTAGTTTGACTACTTTGGCCTGGGCGTTGTTGAGCGCTTGGTCTCGGATCTCGATGTGGCGTCGTTGGTCCTCGTTGGTGGAGCGCAGGGCGCTGAGTTCCATCTCCAGCTTTTCCTTCTCACGCTGAGTCTCCTTGTCTGCCAATCAAACAACAAAACAAGGCAAACAGGTAGCGGCATGATGAAATAGGCGCTTTGCTCAGTGAAAGTTCTGAAATCCGACCAAAATTGGTGGGAAAGCCATAAATAGACATTTTCTGTAGGCAAAGCATACCGGTTTTCTCCAAAAGCTTTTGATGAACTAATGACTCATCACAGAATCATCTTGAAACACACCTTTCTCTAGTTTAAACTTGAAGTCACGCACTTGCCGTTTTTTAAATTACGATTTTGACACCAGATTGACAGAACAACTACCACAGGCAATGACACAGCCATCTGTCATCAGTTGCGGCTCATACAGTGAAATTCATTTGATTTTCAGTCAAACTCATTGGAGTCTAGGGCGGCTCAGAACATGTACTAAACAAATGCGGTCAGACTTGTGAGCGGTCTGTGCAATGAGTGAAAGCAGGCCTGTTGTGGCAGTGTGGAACCTGAGAATCAGTTTGAAAACCTTCCGGAATGCAGAGACAGGTGGGTTCCACTCACTCTGAGCGAGGAGCTGAGAGATGGTCTTCCGGTTTTCCTCGGAACCTTCACACTCTTTAGCTGCCAGTTGCTTGTTGGCGGTCTCCATGCGCTCTGAAAAAGAGAAATGGAATCATCATAATTCAGTTCGGTTGGGTCATTCCAACTGCTACAGAATAGCCACGTTGAGGCTTGACCTTCAAGCTGTTCCTCAACTTTGACATGGATGTTTTAAGCCATACTGTACTTAGTAGTTTTTCTCATTGGCAGCTTTACTGGCTGGAGATTGAAATGCCTTTAATGGAGAACTAGTTACACACTGCTCCAAACTTGCTGACTTTAGTTATATCCCATTAAGTGGCCATATCAAATATGAACCATTAAAATTAACATCAGAACCATCACAGTATTTTTCAAGTTGAAGACAGTACTAAGGGTTGCTTTAAGTGACAGAGCTAAATCTTTTACACTATGATGAGGTCCTACTACGTATACCTATGGAGAAAACAGTGCAAACAAAAGTGTTTCTGTTCTGACACAGCAGTCTTTGTTCCCAAAAGAACTAAACGGGCCCTCTTCCCTGTCCCGACATGCAAGCATGACAGCAGTTAGAATAATAAAGAGGCAACACAAGCCACGCAGCTCTTATCTCAGTCTGACATCTCATCTGGACGACTTGATTAACAGGAGAGGCTTGTATTGCAGCAAAATCAAAAATGTTTGCAAAAAAAAAAAAGTTTTTAACCACACCATTTCCTTTCAGAGGTACACAAAAAGTTCATGCAAAACAAGCTGAAAACAAATGCCTTGTTCTTCGTCAAGTCAAAAAGTCCCAATTCCATTCAAAATCCACAGTCCCCATTGTGTGCTTATTTGACTACAAACTGTGTTTTTTGTCGAGAATCTGTGGCAAAGGGAAATATTAGTCAGAGAGATACAGGATATTCCCCAACCCTGCTGGGACACAATAACGCTGTACTGCAGTTGTGCAAATGCAGACCTTATGGACGAGGAGCACAGCACAAGCAGAGCACAAGCAGAGCAGAGCAGAGCAGAGCAGAGCAGAGCAGAGCAGAGCACAGCAGAGCACAGCAGAGCAGAGCAGAGCACAGCAGAGCAGAGCACAAGCAGAGCAGAGCAGAGCAGAGCAGAGCAGAGCAGAGCAGAGCACAGCACAGCACAGCACAACACAACACAACCCAGAAAGGGGATACATATGGAGATGACACACACACACACGCACGCACGCACGCACGCACGCACACAGGAGGGAGGGAGGGGTGTGAGAAAACAGACATGGCTGAAGTGCTGTGTTTGTGGGCCGCGGTACTCCAAAACGCCCGTTGCTCTCGGCCTCGGCAAATTATGCTGCGATACAGCACCTCTGGGGCCTGTTGCTCAGCAAAATATCCAAACACAAGAATCAAACAGTAACCCCTTGCATGAGGAAAAGTCCCTCCGGATGCAGTCCGGGCCATAATTTACACACAGAGAAAGAGAAAGAGAGAGAGAGAGAGAGAGAGAGAGAGAGAGAGAGAGAGAGAGAGAGAGAGAGAGAGAGAAATACTGGATTCATTAAACGATGCATTGTGCTGCAGGGATGAAGATGACCTTGCTCATTGGCTTGCTTTCTCTTTCTCTTTCTCTACATTTCTCTCTCTCTCTCTCTCTCTCTCTCTCTCTCTCTCTCTCACTTTCTTCTTCTCTTCTTTCATGGGGAGGTATGGGGTGGGGTGGGAGAGCCAAAAAAGTCAAACTTTCATCAAGGAACTAGGCCAAACGTTAGAATAATATTTCCATGAGGGTAGGACAACGCCGCGCAAACGCAGCGAGACACATTCTGGCATTGTCCACCGCCCCCCATTAATTCCAAAAAGTCATCGCAATGCAATAATCAAAACAGCTTGTGCTCCCAGCCCCGAGCGAAACCTTTACAAATCCATCATCTCCCAAGCACTACGCATGCACACACACACACACACACACACACACACACACACACACACACACACACACACACACACACACACACACACACACACACACACACACACACACACACACACACACACACACACACACACACACACACACACACATCATTACACCACTACGCCCGCGACAAACAAACACTTCTGTAACGTGTACTGCCTGACACATCTAATGTGTTCCCGCAAATCCCGTCAAGAGTACACGCTCAGCAAAAAAGGAAGAAAAGAAAGAAAAACGAAAGCAAAGAAAGAAAGAAAGAGAGAAAGAATAAAAGACAGACAGAAAGAAAGAAAGAAAGAAAGAAAGAAAGAAAGAGAACATCCAAAACCATCCATGGCATTCCACATGGCTGTGACAAAGC
>NC_085863.1:15159084-15374084 GCF_034702125.1 Engraulis encrasicolus | reverse complement strand
TGCTGCATGCTGCATTGGCTTTCTGGTGGTGGAGAGTGAGTGTGTGGGAGAGGCTGTGGGAGGGAAAATGATTGAATCCCATCTTCTCAGTCTGCTTGATTTAGTGTGCAACTACTGATACTTCCACACTAACAAATAGGGAGCGACCTAAGAGCCTTTCGGCCAAATCCAAATGTATTGTTTGGTGTGCACCAAATTTGATGTTGATATGAAAAGCCCTCAAACTTCACAAGCTGAACACAAAGCAAGATCTGACGCATAAAAAAACAAACAAAACCCCACAAATGCCAGCAAAAAGTCATGCTCCAATGATCCGCTTAGCAAGCGTCTTAGGCAACTGCACACACAGCAAGTCACAAGTTGTTGTTTTTGTTTTCACCCCCTCAATATTTGGCACGGTCCTCTCCAAAACAGACTGATTTACCAAAGCGCAGGGCAGGCTGCATAGCTCGGCCTGATGATCCCCAGATAAGGCCAGATAAGCCCCTCAATTATTCCCCAGGTAGCAGGAATGTAATGCTCAAGCAAAACGGCACGAGGCAGCTCAGGGTCCTGAACTCTACACCTTGAACTTTGGCCCCCCCAGTGCAGCTCTGAGGTCACCCTGTGTAACGGATGCCAGCTAAAACTGCTCAGCATGGGAATTTAGGATAGGATCCTCCCTCCCAAAAAATAAAATACCAGATAAGTGGCCGTCTCCGCTCATTTCTTGAGTTTTAGCCAACTTAAAGTCCCGTATAGTAACTAGTGGTGTCAGCAATAATCGATTCCGCAATGCATCGCAATGCTGGGAAGCAATTCAATTCAATTCGGCAAGTGCCAAAATTCCGTGGATACTCCAAGCACTTCAAAGCATTCAAAACTGCAAGACTGATACAGAAAACAGCCAATAAAATGCTGCTCAGTATCTGACTGCTTGTATTGCCTCATCGTGACTGATGAGAATTTTGCTTTGCATTCGGCAGAAATGTAATGCATAGCAATACATCGTAGAATCGAATACAATCGAATCGCTACCTCCCGAATCGTAATTGAATCGAATCGTGAGGGCAGTGCCAATACACACCACTTATAGTAACTCCTAGTTGCTGAGTTTGCAGGTTTCTGACTGTGTCTGGACTGCGCTGCAAGACCTTGCTTACACACACTCACGTTGTCCCTCTGATCCAGCTGACCTCATGGAGTAACTGATCTACCCGTCTTGTCTCATTCACACATCTCATTTTTTAGCAGGATTTTGCCATTCTGAACAGAGACACCGCTCTCAGTGGGGGTCTGACGGCTCAGGAGCTTCATAATTTAGCATCCAAATCCATATTGCTACAGGGGGCGTGTCCCTGTATATCTAAAATAATCATTAATAAAATAACTCTAAGGTTTGTCAGGATCGTTAAAACTTGAGAAAGGCCACACTGGCCGAAACATTGTTTCTGTAAATAAAATTCAGCACGATGGACAAGAGTGTGCGGTATCTTCCTCTCTGAAAGTTGTCTGGATTGTTACCACGTAAACAGGCTAATTTGTGGTATACACCCCCCCACCCCCCACCACCACCACCGTCTGAATCCAGAGGGGCCCTTCACACCTCTGACCTCCAGCTCATCTCTGAAGGTCACAGCAAGGTCGTGACCCCTGACGCCATCCCCCTTGAGCCCTCTTAGCTCACCTCTGAGGTCGCGGTTGAAGTCATGGAGCCGTCGGACCTCCAGCTCCAGCTTGTTCCTCATGGTCTTCTCCAGCGCCTCACGCTTCGACGACGACTTGGCCAGGTTCTCATAGGCCTCCGACACCAGCTGGATCTCCGTCTCCAACTGAAGATACAAAACACACACACGTACGCATGTACGCACGCACACACACTTCATTACATTACATTGCCACTTAAGATTAGCTGACACTTTCAAGTCAAGTCAAGTCGAGTCGGCTTTATTGTCAATTTCTTTACATGCGCTGGTCATACAAAGAATTCAAATTAAGTTTCTTACTTTCCCATGCAGAAAAAGACATAGACTTTAGGTGTGGACTTAGACAATTATAGGTAGACAATTAGACATAGACACCAAAGCAATTTGTAGTTGCTTGAGTACAGAGTATTCCGTACACTACGAGTACAGAGTATATAAGTATGAGTACACTGTATATAAGTACGGTGCCTTATCAACATTTACAGAACTGATTGCTTATGACAACATTCAAACCTGCTACCAAAAAACATATTCCGATTCATAAGGACACACATACACACACTTTTTTTTCAACCAGAGATTTTCCACAAAGGTGTAATATGACTTCAGAATCCTGACCTCGAATATTCCAAATTCCTCCTGTGTGCGCATGTGATTACCTAGCAACAAATTCTAGTACAACCTTAAAAAAAAAACCTGGGCTAATAACAATCAGCTGATTTAGCAAACAGCTGCCATAAATGCACTGTGTGGATCTGGAGCCAGGTTGCTGGCCTGGCAATGCCCTTTTAAAGGCACTTTCTCTTTTAAAAGTGATGGCTTTCGACCAATGCTTGTTCTCTTGGTTCAGCGAGTTGTGTGCACAGACTGACAGGCAGACTGGAGGATAGATGTACAAACAGACAGATAGACAGGCCGGCAGGAAGACAGACATGCCAGCAGCAAACCTGTTTTCCTGTATGCCAAAGACAGAGAATCCGCAAGGCCAAGGCCACAAAAGTGCAGACATGTCAAAATGACAAAATAACAAAACAGCAAGCATCAAACCTTATGAAGGAAGGAAGGAAGGAAGGAAGAGGAAGAGGAAGAGAGAGAAAGAAAGAAAGAAAGAAAGAAAGAAAGAAAGAAAGAAAGAAAGAAAGAAAGAAACAACACAAACAAAACAAAAAGAATCAAAAAGGAAACAGAATAATGAGTGAGTGTCTGACCTTCTGCAGCTTGGAGACCTTCTCTGTGCAGAGCTCCATCTCCTGTTTGAGCATGCGGTTCTCCTCCGTCAGCACGTCCACCATCTGCTGTGCCCGCGCCATCATGGCGTACGGGTCACCCTGCAGCGAGTACGGCAGGTGCCCGTAGTGCCCACCGGCACCCTGCCCCGACCCCGAACCAGCACCCGGCCCGGGCCCAGGTCCCGGACCCTGCCCAGAGCCGGACCCCTGCTGGTGCTGGTGGTGGTACTGCTGCTGCTGGTGGTGTTGCTGCTGTTGCTGTTGATGCTGGTGGGCGTGACTCCGGGGCGCCGAGCCGTAGGGGTCCGAGGGGAACCCGTGGTGTCCGCGCTGCAGAGAGGGGTGGTGCGAGGGGCCGCCGGGTGGGCCGTAGGGGTCCCCCTGGTGGGAGCCGGGGCTGCGCGGCCCCAGGGAGTAGGGGTCGCCCGGGTGGGGCATGGGGGGCTGGGACTGGGCGTGACTGGCGGCCGCTGCTGCCGCCATCAGGCTGCTGAGGGTGGAGGACTGGGCGCGGGACAGGGAGCCCACGGAGGTGACTGAGGAGGTGGGGCTGTGGTGGTGAAGGGTACGCTGGGAGTGGAGGGAGCCCTCTTTACTGGAGCTGTGGAGAGGGGAGACGGAACACATACACAATGTCAGAGAGAGAAATAAAGAAAGAAAGAAATAAAGAAAGAAATACAGAAAGAATGAAAGAAAGAAAGAAAGACCGTAAGAATGAAAGAAAGAAAGAAAGACCGTAAGAATGAAAGAAAGAAAGAAAGAAAGAAAGAAAGAAAGAAAGAAAGACAGAAAGAAACAAAGAAAAACAAAGAAAGAAACAAAGAAACAAAGAAAGAAAAAGCAAACACAAAACGGCAGCTGTATTGCCCACCGATGAAAGCTCTGCACTGAACTTGCAAATGTCTACCTAAATTATTGACTCACTACTACTATAGGATGAGATAAGAGTACATACACAAAACCTTTCCAAAATGTAGAAACCCATGACTCATGACAAGAAGGCATGATTCATTCTTTATCCATTTGACCACAACAGAACAAGTATGAATGGCCTAGTCATGATAAGTAAGACCATTACTGATAAGTTATCTAATATCTAAGAAACTTTTTTTTTTAAATTCACCCGAGTGCTTCACCCCATCTTGAACATTTGCGTCTTTCTGAGAGGTAGTCCGTAACAACAACGCTAACCACACACCTTTACATTTAAATATCACTTCACTGAAGAGACATGTGACATGTGGAAGGGGAATGAAAGGGACCATTTTGGAGATTCCTGCTTTCCAACATGGAAAAACACCACGGCAGAGATGGTATGTATCTAGATATAGTCACACCTATCTAGTCAGGGGTAGGTAGTCACACCTAGAGCCATTGAGAAACCCCTCCCTATAACCTGTAGAGAACAAAAATGGAATATTCTACACCACAAAAAGCTTCCTTGTCACAATTTAATGTGAAAAAAAGGCACAATGTTTCAACCTACAAGGTCTTCGTCAAGTGCCTCTCAGACATCTGACAAAGACCTTGTAGGTCGCAACGTTGTGCCAATATTCCTTTTCTTTTGTGCCCTTTGCGTTATTTTATATTCTGCACCCACAGCAATGTGCTTTTTTGGAATGTGCGCGCACCTTACATTTTTGGACAAACCCTATGACCTGTGCCTTATACACCTGTCGGCACCTGCCAGCAGCGTCTACGTAGGATCCCAACAGAACAAACAGCCCCACTAATGCACCATCATCAGAAACAACAAAAACGGACGTGCCGGGACCTGTCGGTTGATTATAAAAAAAATTCCCGACGCATTCTTCTCATCATTCTACGCAAAATAGCAAAGAGGTAACGAATGCAGAGAGAACAGGACAGACAGGCTTCTCCCTATGAGACGCCCAAGTGACAGCCAGTCCCCGTCGGGAAGGGCCCGGCTCATTCCCAGTAGGAAACAACACAGTGGCAAGTCCCTACTTCTCTATATCTCACATCCACACACACCAGTTCTTCAAGATTACAGCAACAACGGTGTTCAGAGATCAGCTAGATTTTCATTTAACTTAACTTACTTATTTTTATTCATGTGTTGCTGTTTTTTTTTGTTATATTGTGTGACCATTGACATACTGTATCGCTTTTATTCTCAGCAGAAAACTGATCTCTGTTTCGTACTGTCAAAATGTTTAAATAAAATGAAAAATGCTGATAAAAAAGAGATCAGCTAGATCTGCAACAGTACATTGAAATTGTATGTCACTGAGGAATATTATGTCATTATTAAGCTATTGTTCTCCGCAAGCTTTGGAAATAGTATACTACTGTAGCACCAACAGACACGCCAATAAAGCCTACTTGAATTTAATAAGCAAGTCATGAAGTGTGCGTGTGTGCGTGTGTGTGCGTGTGTGTGTGTGTGTGTGTTCATGTGTTTGTTTCCATGGATCAACAGTATGGATGTCCGGTCATTCAAATGTTTGGTAATGAAAGACCAAATGGTTTGTTTCGAGTACTCGTAAGATGTTGGATGTCTGTGGAGCTCGGACCAGAGATGACAGCAAGATATATAGAGTGTCTCCAGTGTTTAAAGTTTCTGTAACCAAGGATATTAGGGCTTTACTGGGAAACCGCATTACCATTCCTCATCAATGGAAACCCCAACCACTGTACAAACGTGCAGCACCAAACCAACCAAAAACAGATCACCATCTCTTAACCACCTTGTCCACTGTAGCAACTGCTAGTTACGCCAAACAAAGCAGACAAATAAACCAACCCCAGGAAAAATTGCAGGAAAAATTGTGCTGCAACGCAAAGAACCAGGAGAACAAATAAGTTCAATTTCTAAGAAAAATGATTTTGTCAAAACAAGAAGTGGCTACGATGAATCACTTGGGAGCACTGCATGAGTCAAAGCTTTGGAATATTGCACGGTCTTGTCAGCTTCTCTTCTTAGTATTCACTGGAAACGGAGTGAATAAAAAGGACTTCTTATTCTGAACTTTTACGCTCCATAACTACGTAAACTATACTTCGAAACTAACATGTGCATCTTCAGGCCAGCTAGAAGTCTTCAAGAAGTCCAACCAGGGTTTCCCAGCCGCTACGCTATACAGTTAGGGCACCCACCTTGAAAACAAACACATACCAGTAACTACCTTGACTAGTTCCCCTGAAAGACAAATATTTTGAATTGCCTAGGTTTACAAGAAAAATATAAGCCATTTGTTTTCTGGGACTTTCACAACATATATCAAAAGAAACTGCACAAGATAGTCTTTCGGATGATGATTAGACCTATATTACCCTCATGTTCCTCAAGATAATCCTTCACCCACCATAACAAACACAAATTTTTTTTGCAGGACATACTGCAAGCACTCAGTGCGTGAGTGTTGAAATCAGAACAAGTGCAGTATAGTGCATCATAAGTCTGGGCAACTATACTCACCAACAACTTAAAGGGGTATGCCACTATTTTGGGGCTTAATACAGTTAAAATCGTTGGCCAGGGTTTATAAAGGTGGTAAAGTGTCTTATTTGTCATGTAACTGTATTAAGCCCCAAAATAGTGGCATACCCCTTTAAAGAAACTCCCGCACACTGACCATTTCGCTGTTCTTTCTTTAATAACGACGTTTCGGTACTAGACCTTCATCAGGCAACCCTAGGCAGGATTGCCTGATGAAGGTCTAGTACCGAAACGTCGTTATTAAAGAAAGAACAGCAAAATGGTCAGTGTGCGGGAGTTTCTTTAAGTTGTTGCTGAGTGACCCATGGGCCATCTCCGACGCACCTGCCAGCTGAGGTGTGCGAAAAAAGTCGAAGTTCAACTGTACTCACCGAAAGGAGCCGTACTCTGGCGGTGGCTGGTAGCGGACGTGGGGAATATCGGGCCGGCCCTGCTGTGGCGGCGGTTGCCGGTGCGGGTCGGGGTAGTAGTGTCCCCCGGGCTCCTGCTGCTGATGATGCTGCTGATGCTGCTGCTGATGTTGATGCCCACCCTGTTGCCCCTGGTGCTGGGGCTGGTGCTTGGGCGGAGACGCCACCCCCTTGAAGGGGTAGTCGGGCGGGGGCCCGCGGTGCAGCGAGCCGGACGGGGAGGGCTTGTAGTAGTCCCCGGGGGGCCCCGGGGGCGGGGGAAGCTGCGGGGAGAGCGGGGCGCTGGTGACGGGCGCGTGGGCCTTCACGCCGCTGGTGGCGAGGGACAGCTGCATGAGGCGCTCGCTGAGCGACCGCACGTGCCCCTGCTTCAGGTCCTTCAGCCCGTCGTCCTGGTGCACCTTCCCCGCCCCGCTCACCCGCTGCACCGTGGGACGACCCTCCGTGCGCACCTCCGTACGCATCTTACCGCTGCCACCACCGCCACCCATGCTACCCATGCCCTGCATGCCCGTCACCCCCGTCACGTAGAACGCTGCCCCTAGCTGCTGCTGGTGGGACTGCGGAGGGGGGCCCTGCTGCTGTTGTTGACCCTGGGGCCCACACTGCTGCTGTTGTCCCTGCTGCTGCTGACACTGCGGAGGTGGCCCGTGACCGCGGAAATACTGCGACTGCACCTTGGCCTCCTCGTAGCTGGGGAGGTCCTCTGGGTTGAGCCCCTGAAGCCCTCCTCCTCCTCCACTTCCGCCCATGCCTCCTCCTCCTCCTCCTCCACTGCTTCCTCCACCTCCCCTGGTGCCCAGCTGCTTCTCCAGCCCGCTGTCCGCCTGCAGCTCCTGGCCCTGGGGCTCCTGCCGGGCGATGTGGGGCACCATGCCGCCGTGGTCGTCCCCGGGTCCTCCGCTACCAGGCGGATACCCTCCACCTCCACCCATGGAGCCCTGCTGGCTCTGATGATGCTGCTGCTGGTGATGCTGCTGCTGCTGCTGCTGCTGCTGATGCAGCTGTTGTTGATGTTGTTGTTGTTGTTGATGTTGTTGTTGTTGATGTTGCTGATGTTGCTGCTGCTGCTGCTGCTGATGTTGCTGCTGCTGCTGCTGATGGGCTAGGTAGTTGCGGCTGTCGCTGAAGCGCATCTGCTCCTGCAGGAGGCGCTGGAGAACCGTGTTGCTGCCGCCACCCGCTCCCCCGCCGCCGCTGCCTCCTCCGCCGCCCCCGGACGCCTCGTCTGCCGTCGGCCTCATGTCGTAGTCACGCAGGCCTGTGACATGGAAGGAGGAGCTGCGGCCTCGATCAGAGTTCCCTACGGAGGAGGAGGAGGAGGAAGAGGAGGAGAAGAGGAGGAGGAGGAGGAGGAGAGGAGGAGGAGGAGGAGGAGGAGGAGAGGACGAGGAGGAGAAGAGGACGTGGAGGAGGAGGAGGAGGAGGAGGAGGAGGAGAGGAGAGGAGGAGGAGGAGGAGGAGGATGAGGAGGAGGAGGAGGAGAAGGAGAGGACGAGGAGGAGGAAAGGAGGAGGAGAAGAGAGGAGGAGGAGAGGAGGAGAGGAGAGGATGAGGAGAGGAGAGGACATAGAGAGGAGAAGAGAGGAGGAGAAGAAGAGAGGAGGAGGAGGAGAAGAGAGGAGGAGAAGAGAGGAGAAGAGAGGAGAAGAGGAGGAGGAGGAAAAGAGGAGGAGGAGGTGAGGAGGAGGAGGAGAAGAGGAGAGGAGGAGGAGGAGAGGAGAGGAGGGGAGAGGAGAGGAGAGGAGGAGGAGAGGAAGAGGAGAAGGAGGAGGAGGAGAGGACAGGACAGGACGGGAAACAAAAAACAAGGAAAGAAGGGGAAGGGGGAAACGGAATGAGAGAGAGAGAAGAGATTGTGGGAGATGGAGGAAGATAGAGAGAGAGAAAGAGAGAAAAGAGAGAGAGAGAGAGAGAGAGAGAGAGAGAGAGAGAGAGAGAGAGAGAGAGAGAGAGAGAGAGAGAGAGAGAGAGAAAGAGAGAATGATCGGAGGGAGAAGAGCGAGAGAGAGAGAGACAGGGAGAAAGGGATTGGGGAAAGAAGTGGTTTGGGGGGAGAAGGAGATGGAGAGAGGAGGATGAGAGGGCAAGAGGAGAACAGGAGAGCTGGGCGTTAAGGAGAGCAATGCTACCATAGGCTCTGGTGGAGCACAGGAGAGTAATGGAGGATGGCAGGATGGATGATGGAACCAAAGGAGCAAAAACCAGATCAGAGGAAACTCCCAAAGCTACTGCGGAAGGAACCTGGAAAATGTCACCCACACACTAAGCTGAACTCCCCATTTAACCCACTTAACCAAAAAGCAACCCTTTAACCCGAAAAGCAACAACCAAATAAACAAACAAACAAAAAAATACTGCTTTACCAAAAGCGCAACTTTACCCCCAAAAGCAGCATCCCAACGAAACAAAAAAACAAAAGCAAAGGAAAATACTGGTTTATTTAGAAAATCAGAAAAAAACATCTTTTTACCACTTTGACAGTCAGGCCATGTTCTAGAGGCGATTGTATTATATGTGATTTGAATTGGATTGACATGGGATTTGAGGAGAGAAGCGAGGGGCTCCAAGCAGCTTGTGTTAGAGAAGATCTGCTTTTATAGATCATCATTATTATTAATAATATGTACGTGTAACACATGAAACACCTACTGTCAAAGCATGAAGGAATTCCCCAAAGCACACTTACTTGAAAAACAAGCGAGCCAAAAACTCACAATGACTTTATGAACACAGCAATGATTTATAAGCTAGCAGTGAATGCGGTGAAATCTTCTCTATGCGACTCTCCCAATATTTAACAAGCAAACAAAGCAGTGAAACACCAACAAGGAGTTACGAGCCGCTACCAAGGTTATACATTAGGCATACTAACGGTCTTTGAACATGGACGGTACGTAAAGTACACAAATGAGGAAGTGACAGCTTAAAAACAAACAAAGCCGTTAAGAGAAGCCATTCCAATCCCTGCCGTGCCAGTTGAAAGGCCAATATAAACACTTACTCAGACTCTAAACCGTCTTCAGGTTAGATATTAACGCCAACCCAATGACAGCTGCCTGCGACCTGTTTCATGTTACCAACCTCAAACGTAGAATTAGACGGTCAGCAGGCCTTTTCAATTTGAATGGTTTTGGTTTTACGCATGTTGATACAACATGACAAGTGTGGCACACAAAGTCCATTTGCTATGCAACTTAGCATTTGACTAGCATGACACGGATTAATGTGTTCGTTGCCAGACTTTATTTATTTCATTCCGAATTGTTATAATAACCTCATAATAACAAACAATAGGATACTGGCAAAACTTAATGGCGTGTTAAAAGCTGGAATGGTTTCGAGCAACAGCCTTGAGTGCTAGACTAAAAGCTTGTAAAAGGTGCAATACAGTGTGAACTCTAGGAGGAGACAGGAGGTAAGGAAAGGGGAAATTATTACATCTAGAGCTCTCTGATATTCGTCCCATTCTCAAGGAGGAGGAGGCTTTTTTCCGAAACATCTGTGGCAAACGAATAGTGACAAAAGAGAAACAACAAACAACAGCAACAACAAGGGTTTGGAGTCAACACTCAGGTGATTTTTGTTTTTCCTTGAACAGATGAGACATGGGAGAGATGAGACATGAGAAGAATGCATATGTCATGACACATGTCATATGAACATTCAAACAAACTTAACACACACACACACACACACACACGTGTGCGTACATACACACGCACAAATGTAAATACACACACATACAAGCAGACGTACAAACACATGCACAGTGATTACAGTGCACACGTGTGTGCATACACACATGCACGCGTGTGCGCAAACACATACACTCAGACACAAACACACACATACACACATGCGCGCACACACACACACACACACACACACACACACACACACACACACATATACACACACACAACAAACACGCAAATACAAACAAGCACACACACATACATACTTCAATTTCTATTTCCTGCTGCTCTTCCCAAATGTCTTCTCTTTCTCCCACTGCCTCCCTCTCTTCAGAAGCCATGAGGACGACAGACAAATGGAGGGTGGAAAAACAAACACATGAGAAAAAAAAACGCAGGATGAGGACGGGATGGAGGATGGAGGGAGGGATGGTGAGAGGGAGGGAGGGAGGGATGGAGGGAAAGGTGGGGTGGGGTGGGGTGGGATTTGGGGGAAGGAAACTGAGAGACGACTGGGAATGGCCAGTGACAAGACTGATAGGTTTGTTGTGGTGGTCGGGGCTCAGAAAGGAAGGATTAGCTAAAATAGGCTTGTGTGACATATTTAGTCTTAAAAATAACAGCTAAGCATTTATTCTGACCAACAGATTAGACATGTGCCGGGCCCTGATGAGTAATCAACATTGCTAAGGCATATTTTTTTCTGAATGGATCGTGTATAACAGGCAATACAATACAGCACCAAGTTAAGTAACAGAACAACAACAGGAAACGCTATATGTCTGGTCCTGTCTCTCTCACTCTGTCTATCTCTCCCTCTCTTTATCGCTCCCCCTTTCCTGTTGTGTAGAGATACCACATGGACAACTCTCTGGGCCCTTCTCAAAACCTAGGACAGTGCACTTCCAAGTGTATCAGCCTAATTAGTCACGCCCAGTGATTGGATACTCTTTGGTAAACTGTATGGAATATCCAATAACTGGGTGTGACTAATAAAGAGTATCCAATCACTGGGTGTGACTAATTAGGCTGATACACTTGGAAGTGCACTGCACTAGGTTTTGAGAAGGGTCTATACTCACAGCAAATCCCTCTCTTCCTTTCGTATGCTTCTTCCCTCCCCTGACCCCTGACCCTTCCTAGCCCCCCCATACCTGGATATCTGTACGCCACCTCCAGTCACCACCATCCTGTCTCCAATACTAGGCAACCATGAGACTACCTCCCAGTTACAAATCTCCCCCCTTCCTTGCTCCCTTGGCTGTGTCTCCCCAGGTTACCCTGATGTTATATTATCTAGCCTCTCCTCTTAACTCAGTCAACCATGCTGTTATCTCCAGCTACAGCCCCACACCGAGCCAACCATGGTGTTACCTCAAGTTCAAACCAAAAGCCCCTTCCCCTTGTTTGGCTAACTTGTTTACCTCGTGTTGAAAACTAACCCCGCCTTTCCCTTGGTTGGACGTCAGTGGTGTTACCTCCAGTTATGACCTCCCTCACATGTACAGTAGTACCCTTTACTGGGGGCCAAGCATGATGTTATCTGGAGTTTGGACACCCCACCATACACTGGCCCTTACTAATGGCCTTAAGCATGATGTTACCTGGAGTGACGACCTCACACACAGGCCCTTACAACATGCTGGGCGGGCCAAGCATGACGTTACCTGGAGTTAGGACCCCATACGCAGGGCCTTTACAGCATGCTGGGCCCCGTGTGATGTTTGTTACCTGTGTGGCTGTTGAGGCTGCTGCTGCTGCTTGGGGATTGGGTCACGGCTGTGGCTGCGGGCCGCTCATCATCATGGTGCAACGCCCACTCCGCCCACTCCGCCTGCTCCGCCCGCTCTGCCTCACCCTGCTGCTCCTCTGGGCTGAGGCTGCCACCGGCACCGGCACTGGGGCTGAGGTTGGCACTGGGGCTGAGGTTGGCACTGGGGGTGGGGCTGAGGTTGGGGTTATGGTTATGGTTATGGTTGAGGTTGAGGTCTCCTGCCTGAAGTTCAAGGAGTTCCTCCAAGTGTTGTAGAACACCAAGTCTCTGTGCCACGTCCCCGACACCCAGCCACTCTAGAGGGAGAAAGAGAGGGGGAGGAAGAGAGAGAGAGGGAGAGAGAGAGAGAGAGAGAGAGAGAGAGAGAGAGAGAGAGAGAGAGAGAGAGAGAGAGAGAGAGAGAGAGAGAGAGAGAGAGAGAGAGAGAGGGAAAGAATAGAAGGCAAAGGTCACTTGTAGAACCCGTGAACCGGGGACAGAACAATAGGGATGGAGTGTCCCCATATAACACATACATACATTCACAGAAGTGCGTGGGCAAATACACACGCATACTCTGGTGCGGGCACTGGCGCGAGTGTGTGTGTGTGTGTGTGTGTGTTTGTGTGTGTGTGTTACAGCTTAAATACAGGATGCAGAGGATGTTCCTCTCTCAGCCACCAGTGAAGGACACTGAAGCCTCTCTGGACTAAAGCACACACAGGCCAGGGGTGCACTCTCAAAACCATAGTTGCTAACAACATGAGCTACTTTGTTATTTGCAATGCAATTTCCCATTGGCAACTATCCAAGTTGCTAACTGGCCAACAACTACGGTTTCTAGAAATGCACCCCAGGTTTATAGAAAGCACACTACTCCTCCCAGAGCTACAATTGAATTAAACACAAACAGTTAACACAACATTCAATCAAGCAAAGTGTTCTTCATGGATTAGGGTTTTTTTAATGAACCTGTCTAAGCAAGTAGTGCTAGTATGGTGTTAGATTCGTTTTCTCATAACAGCCCAGATGAGCCTCAAGTCAGACAGAGTCTGAATTATATCAGTCTAGTTTTAGGGTGGGAGATAGTGGTGTCAACAATGATCGATTTGGCGATGCAATCCAATGCAGGCCATGGACGATCCAGAATCGATCCGGCAAGTTCCAGAATCGATCCGGCAATTTTTTTAAGTTTCAATTACTTCCATGGATATTTCGGGAGCAAATGAATGTTAATTAAATAAAAGCACTTCAAAACATTGCAAGACTGATACAGACTGATACAGAAAACAGCCACAGACTGATTAAACATTTGCTTTGCTTTCAGTAGAAATGTAATGCATTGCAATGCATTGTAAAATTGAATCGGATCGGATCGCATAGAATCGAATCGAATCGCTACCTCCCGAATCGGATCATGAGGGCAGTGCCGATCCACACCACTAGTGGGAGATGTGTTTTGGGCTCAGGTGTCAGGTGGAGTAACAGCATATACCGTAAATTAATTAGTAATTGATGGTATATATACTGCAATGAATATGCTTCTTAGATTGCGTCGTCCTGACATTTGCTACAGCTGAAACGTCACTGACCCTTTAAAACAATGCAGAATCAAACATGTTACTCTGTGTGTGCTTACCCTGCACTGTTGCTGTAAATGTCTTATCGATATAAGTTAAGTGACAAGGACATTTTCAGAGAAGGTGTGTAGCCATTGCGGGTGTGCAAGTAACAAGTAAAAACAAGTGCTCAAGTAACAAGTCCGACAGGCGGACAACAGATGCGTCCGTCTATGCCCGTTCTGAACCTTTTTTGCCCAAACGCCCCCTTGGCCTCCTCATAACCTGTCAAGGCAATTTATCAATAAGCCTACCATGTACTGTATAAGCCTGGATTTGAAAAGGTACCATAGGATTTCAACAGTGTTGGGCAATTTACTGAAAAACTGTAATGCATTGCTGATTACATGTTACTGTCTTTTCAAAATAATCCCTTACACTACATTTAGCAATGTGGGGACCTAAGGCGAATTTAGCTAGGGGGGCCATCGGTCCATCCCATATCACATTTTTTTTTAACATAAAATCTCTATTTTTGTTAGGCTATTTTTTTTTTTAATCACGATTTTTTATTTAAAAAAAAATAATAATTACAAACATAAAAAACAGGCAAACATTACAACCCTTTCTGGACAGATTTCAATGAATAGGCTATTTGCAATTTTACATAGGCCTACATTAAATAAACTAAAATGTGAAATTCTCTTTTCACTTTAATATGAGAGCAGTGATGTCCCCCCCTCACTGAAGTGTTATTTCATGTGTGTGCATGATGTTGTCACCTATTTGAAGTGACGTTGATGTTGGATTTCATGGAATACTTTTAAATGCCGCTTTGGGAAGAAAACAGAGTAGGCGACAGGTGAACTGTCTTTCTGTCAAAACAGTGGTTTGCAGGCGTTTGCGTTTTCACGTGGATATTGTCTTCGTGGACCGTAACAGACAAACAGTAAGTTCCATAAACTAATCAATGAGACATTGGCTACGTGTACATGATGTTTTTAAGTCCGATTTAATAAATGCGATTTAAATAGATCGGATTAAGAGTTATTTTGCGATGTGTATACATGGCACTTTCACTTAAATGCGATTAAACGTCTGGGGAAAATAAAGCATTGCGATTGGACTGAGGACGCACGTGTTGAGCGAGCCAAATAAGGCACGGGGGCGTGGTTCAATGCCACCGAGATGCAGGTCATCTTCCCCACGAAAATCGTTGCCTCAGGCGGACTGAAATCACAACATTTCCCCCTTTCTCCCTGGATCATTTACAATGCTACATTAGCTACCCTGTTAGCATAGAAAAACGAGTGGTCAAATGGTAATGTGGAGTAACTTTGTTGTGCTTCATTACTTCGTGGGGCACTTTTACATCAATATATGGAAGCCACAACATTTATAGTCGCTTAGGGACTTTAAATTAAGCAAAACTTTCATGTGAAAATCAACAGGAAGTGCCGCCATGTTTTTCTCACTGGCATTGCACGCATGAGCTCCAGGCCAAAACTGAGCGACTGCCACCTTGTGGACACAAGAGGGAATCACAAGAGGGGGAATCACAAGAGGGAATCACAATTCAGAAACGCATCACGGGAGGGCGGACGGACGGACGGACGGCGGACGGACGGACGGACGGACACCAAAGCCTCTTATAGAGATGCGTGGGACGCATCTAAAAACCTTGTGTCAGTTTACGCTCCAGGGGCATATTGAAACCGTAGCCCTGATGCAGTTGCAACCTTGCTCCACTTGCTGCAGAGGGTTAAAACCATAGAAGATGTGTGTGTATATATGCCCTTGTAGTGACAACCATTTTGGGTTTATGTTGCTCAGCCTTAACGTTAATCAAGCCAGAGATGGGGGGGATGGCGGAGAAGGGGCAAAAAAAGGAAAGAAGAAAAAAGAAAAGAAAAAAAAGAAACGCTTCAGGTCATCATCCATGACTATGCAGAAACAGAGAGCAGTTAACGTCAGAGAGAGAGAAAAAAAAAACACAAGAAAAACACAGCTCTCTCTTCTGTGTTTATACCACACCAACGCTTGATAGTAATCCCTAAAGATAATCGGGAAATGCACACACACACACACACACACGCGCACGCACACACACACACGCACACACACACACACACACACACACACAGAAAGTAAAAAACTCAAGCACTATCACATCAAGTAATCACCTCCACCCATTCAAGTAAGAGAGAGAAAAAAAACCCAGAAAATAACTTCCAGATGTAGCAGCATTGTCCCCTTATTTTCCCTTTCTCTATTCTTTTCTCCTCTCTTCTTCTTAAGCAAAATCTTTACACTCGCACCATTCCCCTTTTAACCCCTCTACCCCATCCCCCACCCCTCTCTCTCCCTCTCTCTTTCTCCCTCTCTCTCTCTCTCTCTCTCTCTCTCTCTCTGCGTTCCATAGCCCGTGTCAGATAAACAGTTTACTCCATGGCCACCGTGGCCCTTGAGCCAGTGTGCAACAACCCCCACATTCCTCAACGCAACACAACGCACCCACCACACCGGCCTCTTCCCGAAAAGCAACACGACGACAGTGAACAGAGCTGGGGGGGGGTGACCCATCTCGTCCCGTCCCATCCTGTCCAGGGTTGCCAGATGAGACTGATGATGTGCAACCCAAAAAAATTGCTCAAAATCTGCCTAGAAGCACTAAATCACACCCAATTCTATTGATTTCTATAGTCAAAAATTAGCATAAAAACCCGCCCAAGTGCCATTTTTACCCACACACGGCCATCCTAAGCAGCCCAATTAATCTGGCAAGTGATCCTGTCCTGTCCTGTCCCACACCATGCACACCCCCCCCCCCCCCCCCCACCCCCCCCACCGCCTCCCCCCCCCCCCCCCCCCCCCCCCCCCCCCCCCCCCCCCCCCCCCCCCCCCCCCCGCCCCCCCCCCTACTATACATCTCTACACCACCAGACATGTTGTCCACAACAAAGGCGAATGCCTCCACCACTGGAAGCATGGACAATATCAACCCCCTAAAAAGACAGAATATGACAAGGGCAAAGGGGAAAAGCCACTGAGTCGAGCGCCGGCTCGCCTGAAGTGTGTTATCATAACACAGGTGACAGCAGAATGTAAGCTTTTTTTCCCGTTTCTTAGCCAATCAAAAAAAAAGGAAACCCAGAAACGAACAACTCTTCTTCACACAGTTCTAAAGTTTCGTCCCAAGTGACAAACTGAATAAAGTTAAAGCTTTTCAAAACAAGTGCTCTGAAACAAAGTCAATCACTCACGACACAAATGGCATCAAGCGGACTCTTGGGAAAGGCTGCAAATGGACAAGGCTGCCGTGCCGTGCCGTGCCGTGTCTCAGAGTATGCAGAGTTAGAGCTAGTTACTGAGGTGTTCCCACGAGGCATCCACTGCGGCGATAGTGATCCACTAATGGCTCTGTGAAAGTCTTGATCTTTCGATGACTGTAGAAGAGTGTGTGTGTCTGTGCGTCCTGTGACTGTGTGTGTGTGTGTGTATATGAGAGCGGCATGGCACAGCACAGAGCACAGAGTAGTGTGTGTCTAATCAAGGTGGGATGATCCACACACACACACACACACACACACACACACACACACACACACACACACACACACACACACACACACACACACACACACACACACACACACACACACACAGTCACTCCTCCTTCAGGTGTGGCCCTGGGGACAGGTGGGTCTGGACACAGGCCAGGTTCACACACACACACACACACACACACACACACACACACACACACACACACACACACCCTCATACCTGTGGTGTGCCGTCACCACCCACCACACCACACCACACCACGCCAAGCTAGACGGGGAGGCGGGAATTCAACAGGATCTTCCTCATAATGATCGCTTAGCTTAAGCCCTCTTTGTGAGAATGATACAATAAACGAGTGTACAGCAGTGTAAAAGAGTTTTCATCATAGACACGGCGCTGAATAAAAAGAAGAGTTCGGTTGTAGGTTGTAAACGCCACAGAGTAGATTTGACTGCCACCGACAAAGTGGTAATAATTTAACAGCGCTTGTTTGTTTGTTTATCAACAAGGTTACGCAAATTGTAATGGAAGGCTCAGAGGCGGAACAACTGTAAGCAGGGCCCAAGGGTAAAACACTGATAGGGGCCCATATACAGCCTACCAAAGTCATAATAGGGCCCCCCCACTACTAATACAGGAGGGCCCTGGGCCCCAGGAGCAAATGCCCTGCTCGCCCCTCCTACAGCCCCGCCCCTGGGAAGGCTTCCTCATTTCCAGAATGCGTCAGCCAACTGCACAACTAAGAACATTTTTTTTTTTTTTTTACAACAGTGGACAACCATTTTCAGGACCACCTTTGATGTCCTGAGAGGACAAGAGAGGGTGAACTTGAGCAAGTTGCCTTGATGAAGGTGTGTGATCTCTCAGTGCCATGTGTGCACTGCAGATGCATTTTCTGAAAAGTAGTAGTCTGTAACGACATACTCAAGTCACGATTTGGTTCGTAGCACGATCTTTGACCTACAGCTCGATACGCCGCACAGTTTTTTAAATGTATCTTTTTTTTAAACTATAAATGATCATTTAAAGGTAGATCAGGTTGCCAGTCACTAGTGAGTATTGAAAAAAAACAGTTTTAAAATAATAATGAGGAGGATTTGAAACTTGAAAGTAGGGGTGGGCGATATGACGATATTATATCGTGAATCGCGATATTGAGTAAAATATCGTCTCGAATCTGCCAAAGTGGAGAAATCGTATAGATCGTCTTGCAGTGAAGATGTTTATTATCAGTATCAGAGTGACGTTTTCTCACTTGTGTTGTTGTCTTCCCTTTATTCTTTACATTATTGTATTCCAATTGTACACTTTATGAGAGTATCATCAGTGTGTTAACATTTTATTGACTGCAAATTACAAATTGGAAGTATATGAAAGTTGTTTTTTGTTGTTTTTATTTTTTGGATGGAAGATCGTGATAAAAAATCGATATCGTGATTTCATGTTAAAGAATCGTGATACAACATTTTTGCCATATCGCCCACCCCTACTTGAAAGCACTATCACATTGTATCATGTGTTTTTTCTGTACTGAAGGGTAGGGATGTAAATAAAATCGAAAAGTATCGGCCGGCGATTCGATCGAATCGCATCGTATCATGGGGAATTCTTAAGAATCGAAAAGAATCGAATCGCTGGGCCCTGTGCAATGACCTAGCTCCATAACACATTAGTAGTGGAAAAGTGATTGGAAAAAATCGAATTAAACCGAATCGCATCCTATCGTCAGAGATATTCTATAGAGATATGCCAACATAATAGGTTTCTATGGGCACCTAACGCGACCAGGTTCCGGTCTGCCTAAAGGGGCGTGTCATAATGCTCCTACAATGAATAGAACAGTCCTTAGGTCTGCCTAGGTCTGCCTAAGGGGGGCCATAATAGAACCAGGAAACAATGGGCCAATGGAACCTCTCTCTCTCTACTCTCTCTGCTATCGTGGGGAATTCTTAAGTATCGAAAAAAATCGAATCCCTGATTTATCGTATCGTCATGAAGGCTGTGATTTACACCCCTACTGAAGGGTAACAAAACTTTGAAAAAGCATATCACGCCACTGCCTCACGACACTGCCTTCTTGCATCATGATGCACTATCTTGACTCTGTGCATCTCAATTAGGGGTAGACCGATACAGGTTTTTTAATGGCCGTTGCGATACCGATTTTTTTTTTCTTCACCCTTGGCCGACACCCGATTTCTGATACCCGATATTTGGAGCCGATATGGGTTTAAAAAAAGGTTAAAAAAAAAAACGAATTACATAAAATAATAAATATTGCGTATCGGCCAAAACCACTCGCATATCGGCCGATACCGATGCACTTAAAAAAATGCAAATATCGGCCCGATACCGATACCGATACATATATCGGTCTATCCTTAATCTGAATTTCTCTGTTCGATACAGTATCCTTAGAGCCCATGCCGTGCAGGTGCGTTTTCTGAAAAGGGATTTGGGTGTGTCATGATCATCATCACAGGCTGTAGTGGTAGTGCCAAAAGCAATACTGGCCTTCAATGGAGGACGTACGCTGCAGGGCACTGGCGGAGGATAGTCCTGACATGCTCTCACACTGATGTAGCATGTGGAAATGTACTGTGTTTACATGTTTATATGCTGCTGGTGGACACCTGCATTTTCTTTGAGATCAATTAAGACTTCAGCATTTCTACTGTACTCTACTGCAGGTAACTTGCCAGTGGTCATATCCACACTAGGGCTGCACGATTATGGAAAAAATCATAATCACGATTATTTTGGTCAAAATCATAATCACGATTATTAATCACGATTATTGATTTTTGCAGATTTTTTTGAAAATTATAACAAGATGAAATATAACCAAGAATGAATTACATACGGGATGAGCAAAATAAAATGAATTGTAATTATTATGTAAAGGCAATAGCATGAAACATAAGTGGACAGATCTCTGGCCAGAAACCCCAGCCTGTCAGTATGTTCTGGCTTCTCAAAAGTAGGTCACTATTGCCACGATTAAATCACGATTAAAATCATGAGTTCGATTTCACTATTTTGATTATTTTTCGATTAATTGTGCAGCCCTAATCCACACCTTTTAAGTCCACAAGTCAACCACTGGCAATGGACTTGTCTTGTAGAGTTGCTTGTTTATTTTCTGATCATGGCGATAGCCATTGGCTGCCCCGGCTGCTTCCATCTCGTCCCTATACCCACCCCAAACACCCCCCCCGCCACAGCCACCACCCCCACCCCTCCTCCTCTCGCCTCAGACCATGACATCCTCTTTGCAGTTGGAGATGGCGTGCCACATTCTAAACGTGGCGTGGGCCAAGGTCCTGCACTCTAATCTAAATATTTGTTCTCCATGTGTGAGCATCCTGGAGCCTCGCCACCCATACATACACCCCTTACCCCCACCCACCCCATTCCCACCAACAATGTCCCCCTTCCTCTCCTTGCAAACCGCACAATCGCCCTCCTCATCAGCCCCCCCACCCCCTCCCCAATCGGTTAGGTTTATGCTTAGTTTACATTATTTGTTTCTATATCGTTTCTATCGCAGATGCACTGACCCTTTCCATTAGAATACTGGAAAACGACTTCATAGGTGGAACTTAGGATTCAAAGACTCCAGAGCCCACATATGCAGTCAAATTTTTTGCATTGGGGTCATTTCATGTGAAATCAGACACCAGGGACCCGACCGACAGCTTTTTGTGACCAACACTGACTGATATAATCAAGGCTGAATGTATAGTGTCCTACCCAGGGCTCCAGAGTGCGACCAATTTGGTCGCATATGCGCCCATTTTTTTCAATGGTGCGCCTAAAAAATATTTTTAGGCGCACCGGTGCGACCAGCCATCAGTAGAACAAAATCAATTACCAAACAATCGTTTTAATGGACATAAAATAATAGTCATTCTACAGTAGTGGCCCATCATCACACAATAAAGCGTGTCGATGCGGTCATTCCTTCAACTCCGCTGAACTACCGGTAGCTTTCTCCCCCTTCCTCGTTCACAGGCAGCCCGACGTTTCAGAATAGAATGTTCGACTTCGCTCAACTATCCGAGTTCACATGTGCCAGCGAGTTTTGTGTTCTCAACCAGGCGAGTTTTGCAACGGACGAGAGAGTTACAATCACGGTAAAAACAGCAAAATGACTTGAGGATATTTTAAACACGAGAGAGTCACAATCACGGGGAAAAACTAAATGGCTTGAGCGGATATTAAACATTGCCACACAAAAACGCAGAAGGGTGCGGATAATTGCCCGTTTCAGCCGCGTGCAGAGCTGGCCAAACAACAGGTGACGCGCTAGTCTGTCGGGACTTCTGTGAGAGTTTTTTTGATAGCGACTAGGGCAGGCTACATACTGCCTATCAGTCGGCAAGGCATCGTTCATGCACCTCGAGACAACACGAGAGACGGGGAGAGGGAGAGGGAGAGAGAGAGAGAGAGAGAGAGAGAGAGAGAGAGAGAGAGAGAGAGAGAGAGAGAGAGTGAGCGAGCGAGCGCACTAGTGCTGTCGTGTCTGTTCGTAGCGCTTGCTAAGATACCACAATCATGCAGAGGGAGAGCGCTCAAAAACGGGGAAATAGACAAAACCCAATTCACTTCAGATTCCACTGTAAACATAGGCTAGGCAAGTTGTGTAATGATTTTAATTTTTTTAGCAGGGTTTGTTAAAAAAAAAATCTATCCATCCATCCATCCATCTATCTATCTTCATATTGTAACTCTGTGCTTGTGCCGTGTTGCAGAAAAGGCTGGTATGTTGATCTTAGTAGTCAAACACATACTGACTAAAAGGCTACTAATTTGATCTTTTCTACCAGCCAAACTGCTTGTAGCCAAGATTAGTTGGGTAGCCTACTGTCATGTCTTTTATAAGGAGCACATTTGGAAGACTAGCCTATAGCACATGAAAGGCTCCAGGTCTTTTAAAATATAGCAACAATAATATAATAATAATAAGTAGGGTAGGGTGGGGTAAAACGCCCCCACGGGGCAATATGCCCCCTCACCTGTTTTCCCTAAAAAAACACTAGAGGGCTTAAATATACATTTTCATTGTTTCTATGCATTACGTTGACAACGGGGATATACAAATTGTCCAGAGAAAACGACTGAAATAAAGTATTTTTTGAAGGGAAACGATTTACATGGTATTGATCTAATTTTCAGATGTGAGTAAACACGTGTTTATAAAAATGTAGTTAAGCATTATATTGCAGTATTATATGATAGAAGAAGAGTGAAGTCTGTAGTTTCAGAGTATATAGGCTGTTTGTAATGAATACAATTACATTTTAATAACTTGACCATTTTTTGAAAAAACAGCTTGTGGGGTAAAACGCCCCCTATGCAGAGGGGCAAAACGCCCCCAGGGGACTATCACAATATTAGGCTATAATAACATTATTATTAACATTACTTTGTCAAAAAACCAACATTTTTTATATTTCATGGTGTAAACAGATGTTAAAGTCTGAATATTTGAACAAAACCTAAAATATTTAAGCTAAGTTACCTCATCTATTTAAATATGCTAGCAGAGTTAGCACAGTTAGCTCAGGCTAATAACTAGCCTATTGTATAATAGGCCTATTATATTTATTAATGCATGTATTCATTTTCATATATACATTTAGCCTAGTTATTGTGATATAGACCTATATTTATTCACAATATATGTTTATTCATGCTAAATTTAGCTTGTATTTTACATTTGACTGTTCAGATTTATGCATATTAGGCCTATATTTGTTAATTCATATCATCCTTAAATAAATATGAATACGATATACTGCACTGTTGAAAATATGACCTCTCTTTTCTTTTCAGAGGTTAAAATTCATACTCTGGTCACTTTGGTGATGATATATGAAGCAAACAGGCTAGTAACAAAGGGGGGCATTTTACCCCATCTCAGGGGGCGTTTTGCCCCACTGGTGGGGTAAAACGCCCCCTTCACACCCAGTTTTGTTTTTGTTAAAATATGAATAAACTATTAATTTGTAACAATTTCCGTGATGGATTATTAATCATGTCACTGCCACCAAATACTGTGACAAAAACTAAATCATATGGCTTACTTCATCTTAGAGAAAAGTTACACTTTCCTTAAGGGGGGCGTTTTGCCCCACCCTACCCTAATAATAATAATAATAATAATAATAATAATCATTATACCACGGCAGTCTGGAATCTCCCATTGTGACGCGCTAAATTGGGTATTGATTAACTGTCTATATATGCACACCTGAAGTAGTCCCACTATTAGGTCACTTTTCTGACCGCATAACTCCAGTGTATCAATGCGCCAAGGCACGCACGTTCATAAATTACACACAAAAAAGTTGCAAGCATTACGCGCTGAAGTGACACATGTGGCACCGCCGCGTCTGGAAACACCAGCAATGTATAGTGAATCTGGAGCAAATCTTAGTAGGCCTAATCAAATTTGAAACATGTTTATTTCTCCCAACTGACCATCACTCTGTCAACTTTGAGAGAGAGAGAGAGAGAGAGAGAGAGAGAGAGAGAGAGAGAGAGAGAGAGAGGAGGGAGGAGAGCACATTGACGAGGTGCCTGTTTTGATGAAGTTAATGGCGAGGTGAGGCAGTTAGAATGTCGCCAAGATGCGCGGGGTATTTTTTTAATCTATTGAGATCTGTACATGTGTAGGAATCATGCCAACTGTAGCATGGTCTAGTGGGCAAGTCAGACGCGCCCATATATCGAATGGGTAGAACATTGAGGCGACTGACTTGACAACCAAATGCGATAGAATTAACGACTGGCTCTTGACTTGACAACCGAATGCGATAGAACTATCAACGGTGTCTTGGCCGTAGCAACCTTCAATTTAGAATTAGCAACGGCAGTTCGCCAGAAAGTTATGAAAAGAAGCTTCTTGTGGCGGAAGGAATTAGTTCTACAGAAAACCTTTGTTTTAGCCATTATAGCATCGAAATAATGCCTCAAATAAATTTCAGACAGTGTGGCAACCGTGGTATAAGCGGGATAATTGACTTCACGGTGTGCGTATAACAGGAAAGATAATGCACACCGAGGTGTAACGGCCACTCCGCTTCGCGTCGTGGCCGCATCACCACCTGGTGTGCATTATTTTTCCTGTTATACGCACACCGTGTCGTCAATTATCCCTTACTTATAGTTCTATTATTATTGCTATAATTATTTTTAATTATTATTTTGTAAAGCTGAGGTGCGTGTGTGTATGGGGTGGTGAAATCATTTGGGTGCACCTAAATTTTCTGCTGGTGCACCTAAAAAACTTTTTTAGGCGCACCAGTGCAACCAGTGCAAAAAGTTAGTCTGGAGCCCTGGTCCTACCCTCACATATGAACCTTTCCTAGTCTGTTTCTCCCTTAATATTAGTGTCAGATTCAAACCAATGCAGTTCTGGGGTGGTACCTTGCTACTAAAAAGGCTCACCAAGTATGATTGAAATCCGGGTCGGTCGGGTCCCAAAGTGTCTGATTTCACGTGAAATGACCCATTGAGAAACGCTGAGAAACAAGAATGCACAGTGCTGAGCTCTAGCTACTCGTCCTAGTTGGACAACACCACTGTGACAAGCTCCTCCCTGATTCGCTGAGCTCACGTTGGTCATGTGACCTGAGTGCTGGGAAGATAAACAAACGGGCGTGCGTCACTTCAGCTAGCGCAGACTAGCGGATATCAGCCGATCCGCACTTCTTTGTAACCAGAGTAGGTTTTTCTTGAGAGGACAGAAACTTTGAGTGTAAAAGCAAAAAGTTTGCAGGACGCCGACACGACGAAAGGTGAAAAGAATGAATGTAAACGGAGCCATACATTTAGCTGCTTACACCCACCACCTCCCTACCCCTCTCCTTCCACAGCCACCCACCCCGCATCACCTCATCCTCCCTCCCGAACCCCATCATTACCTCCCTTTTCTTCCCTTTCCTCATGATCACTCGCTCTCTAGCCTCGCGATAACCCCCTCTACTTCCCTCCCTCTCTCTCTCTCTCTCTCCTTCCCTCTCTCCCTCCCTCTCTCCCTCCCTCTCTCCTTCCCTCTCTCCCTCCCTCTCTCCTTCCCTCTCTCTCTCTCTCTCTCCTTCCCTCCCTCCCCCACGCGATAGGCTGATTATTCTGGTAATGCAGTTGGAATGTTGCACGCTGGAGGCCCAGCAGCACGCGTGCAAAACACACACACACACACACACACACACACACACACACACACACACACACACACACACACACACACACACACACACACACACACACACGCACACGCACAAAGGCACACCCACACAGGCCTCCAATGCTGACCTCATCACTGTGAGACCCTGAATGGGGTTCTATGACTGTGGTGACAGCAACCTCCAACCCCTTCGCCCTCCACACCACTGAAAGCTCTAGAAGGAAACAAACACAACAAACTATTTTTGCAGATGTAGCGTTCAGCATGCACTGTTATGAACTGTTTGAGGTAAAAAAAAGGGGGAATGTGGCGTGTAGCAGGGCGTGCATTAGTAGGCATGTAACAGGGGCCTCCAATACAACCCATGAAGCTGCTGTTCAGTTTTGCAAAAGCTGATTAGTTTGGGCTTTTTAGTTTTAGCAAAACTGGCACACTTTTTGCAAAAGTATCAAACTCAACAAACGTCTCTTTAAAATGTCTTCTTTCAGTGCAAGTTCCAGGCATCAGATTAAGTAAAATGAAACGCTAATTTCACTCACTGTTTTCTTCTCATACTGCGGCCTCAATGCCATTCCCCCATTGAAACATTACTATGACCTTATTAGACACAATCATGGATAGCAAGCTTAATACATTATGACTTGGTCATTGCCATTCTGGTAATAGCATATTTATAACAGAGAACATATCTTTACAAGACATTAAAAATGTGCATTATTGCACAATGCCAAAATCACACATTTAGGCATCAAGCTATCCTCAGTGTCTGAGCAACAAAGCCTGATTGTTGGGCATGGTGTATGTATGTATGAGAAGTGAGTGCATTTTCAGCTCAGAGCCACAAAGTAGCACTACTTAGGAAGAGAGCAGAGATAACAAGCCTGTCCCCATGATGACAGAGGACAAAAGGGGCCATGTCATAAAAACAACAACTTTAAAAAGTGGTGGTGATGCGCTCACACTATCGCCTAATGGTTTTTGCTGAATCCCACATAAAACCATAAATGAATAAAGAAAGTGAAGGACAGCACTCTTCAGATTTTCCGAAACGTTCATGGCCGAATAAACAGAGAAAAAAATCTGAAGAGTGCTGTCCTTCACTTCCTTTATTCACAAAAACAACTTTCCAAAAAAAAATTCTAGTGACATTCTCCCACACTGCTCCGGTGCATACGTGTGCAACAGGAGATTCTCCAACCGTTGACTTCACTTCCTTCAGCTTCAGCATCATGTTTCACACGAGCTATGGAGGAGCGACATGCCGTCTACAACCCCTTTGTCCATAGACGTACCACACCTACAACTAGACACACACACACACACACACACACACACACACACACACACACACACACACACACACACACACACACACACACACACACACACACACACACACACACACACACACACACACACACACAGTACATCTGCCTACAACTACACACACGCGCACACACATGGTAGATCCACCTACAACTACATACACACACATAACCGTTTACAACTACATACACACCACCTACAACTAAATACAACACAAACAGACATGCATAATACACACACATGCCACTTTACAGTCCACTTCTTGGATGACATGAACAAGTGATGGAGAAGTACGAAGACTTTGTTTTGTAGCTTGACAATGTTTCCCCATTCATCCAAAAAGTTAGTAGTGTGGTGCACTGTTACGCCTCTGTTGGGAGGCAAGCGATGGTCTCAAAAGCAGGTGCAGACAAGCAAAGGAAAGAGAAAGCTGAAGTTGAAGTCTGATCCTGTGCAAATGAGGAGCGAATTACGCCTGCTGCGTCAGCGAATCAAATCAACAGTGATTTAACCGACTTGACTCAGTCCTACCATCACTTAGCTGTCAAACTGGAATGCTGAACTATGCTTTGTATATCGGCTCACGTGATTTGCTTGCACTATCATTGTTACAACTTGGCTCCTGTGACTGGATGGCACAAAACTATAACGCGATCACAACAAAACAGTCTTCACAGACGAACACACACACAGCATTTCGGCTCCAAGTATTTCTCCCTCACCCCACTATACATGGGTCCCTCGCACAACATGCCCTGGCAGTAAGTCACCATTGCTCTCCAAGGCTCCTGGGCCTCTGGCAAAGACCACGGCAACGGCTGAAAGTGCATTCCAGTAATAGCAGGGGTACTGTGACCCCACTGCCCCCTGTGACAGTGCCACCTCCACCCAGGTTCAGGCCCTTCGACAAAGGGGTGGGGGTGACAAATGGGTCTGTGGTGTCGGGCACAGCAGGGACAGGGACCCCCAGAATTGGGACCCCTATTACATTGTTTCAAGAGTTTCCAAGTTTCAAGAGTTGTACGGTCATCATCGTCATTAAAGGCAACGGAATTCTGTGTGGACACTGCATGCACCCCCCCCCATACATTTTGATAAATAAATGAATTAAGTACAAAAATAAGTCCACACATTGAAGGTTGAAGCTGTCAGTGGCTCTGCATTCACCATCATCAGCTGTACCATCCCTATCCCCAACTCTCTACCACTCAAAAACACGGGACACTAGAACACAGATCAGGAGCACTTGGGGAGTGTGGGGTTATGTGGGGTGGTGTGGGGTTATGTGGGGAGGGAGAGAGCGCATGTTAAACATGCCATTTGACCTCCTATAAGTGAGCACACTTAAAGCAGCCATGCACTGTTACAGCTGACTGCTCTCTCTTCATGGACACTTTCCAACAGTTTAATCAGCAGCAGCAGCTTCTCAGGCTACGCTATGATGACTGGCTGCCATCTATGACACAGCGAGCGACCACACTCGATGTGATTCTTGTGGGCGTTTAAGGATTGAGTCTTGAGTTTTTGTGGGAGGTCGGCTTTGAAAGCTTTTGCTCTTTTTCACCCATAACGGCAGATTTGGCGACATGCCCATGGTCCAGTCAGTGTATTTGCATGTTTTACCACACTAATTGACAAACACTTTTGAAAATATAACTAACAAGTCATAGACATTACTCACCGTCTATTCATTTTAGTACTCTTCTTTGTGTATTTGCATGTTTTACCACACTAATTGACAAACTTTTGAAAAGATAACTAACAAGTCATAGACATTACTCAGCGTCTATTCATTTTAGTACTCTTCTTTGTGTATTTGCATGTTTTACCACACTAATTGACAAACTTTTGAAAAGATAACTAACAAGTCATAGACATTACTCAGCGTCTATTCATTTTAGCATCCTTCTTTGTGGTTATAACAAGTTCCTTTTTCTTTCACTTCGCACGTCAAAAAGTCATGACTTGGCTGACCTGGTATGTCAATTTTGGAATGGTTACCAGATTCTGAAACTTCCCTTTTCAGCGGTGATATTTTGTCTTTATCTTATCTTTAAAATATCAATGCTTTAAGAGCAAAGTTGAGCGTGAATTTTCTCATCTAAAATAATAAAAACAACCTTCCTGAGGAGCCTACCCTAGACCATGTGCCTTCTTGTCATAATTAGTTCATCTTTACACCCCCTCATGAAAAAGCGTGTCCAGATCCTCAGTTCCAGAAAAAGTTCATTCAAGCCCCTAAAGCAAAAGAGGACCATGCCATCCTTGTGACCCCCCACCCCCACCACAGATGAAACAGCTTGTGAGTTCCAGTAAAAGATTCCTTCAAGTGCCTGTGGCTGGCTGTGGTACACACACACACACACACACACACACACACTGACTGTGGCGGCAGGGTTACAAGGTGGACGTCGTAGTCACAGCAGTCATGCCACCATGGCGACAGAACGCAGGAAAATGGAGGGAGCCTGAGGGTAGGGGGTGGACCATTGACAGTATATATATTCTATTTACTCTCAATGGGGTGGACTCAGGAGGCGTCTAGATCTTCTCTGAACTATCAACCAGGGCGCTAAATTTACTTTATTCATCAACAGCCAAAATGGCTTGTAGATGTTAATCTTACTAGCCAAACACACACTAACTAATGGGTCAAACTGAAATTTCACCAGCATTTGGCCAGTTGGCTGTTGTTAATTTAGAGCCCTGCTAACAACAGTTGGATACTATTCATAACATATGGAGTGTGTAGATGTATTATCCATCATCAACATGGTGCATATGAGCCAGCCATTTCTCTTGCTGTTACACTTCAAACTTCAGTTCTACTTCAAACTTCAAACACTGAGAAAACTAGTTACAACCTAGTTACCTTTGGCTTGAGTTCAAATTAACAGGTTTATGTCCATTTTGAACTTGTTTAGCATCTAAACGTCTCATCATACGGCTGATTATGGACTCATCTGTGATCTATGTAGAGAAACAATACAACTTAAACTTAATAAAGGGGGCCTGTTTGAAGATTCCTCCATTGACTGAGTGGAGGGAGGGAGGGAGAGAGAGAGAGAGAGAGAGAGAGAGAGAGAGAGAGAGAGAGAGAGAGAGAGAGAGAGAGAGAGAGAGAGAGAGAGAGAGAGAGAGAGAGAGGAGAGAGAGAGAGAGAGAGAGAGAGAGAGAGAGAGAGAGAGAGAGAGAGAGAGAGAGAGAGAGAGAGATGGATGGACGGAGAGACCGGCAGAGGGGGAGAGGAAACAAGAAAGGCAGAGAGGGGGAAGAAGGAAAGAGGGATTATGTGAGTGGGTGGGTAGAAGAGAAGCAGGAGGGGAGGAGGAAGAGGAGGAGGAAGAGGAGGGGAGGAGGCTTTTGGGAAAAGGAGGGGGAGGGAGGAGTGAGAAACACATGGCAGGAACCAAGCAGGAAATGCTACATTCCAATCTGGGAAGAAGGCCGAACACTGTGAGAAGACTACTGGGAGAGGTGGAGAGAGGGAGAGGGCAGGAGAGAGAGAAAGAGAGAAAGAGAGAGAGATAGAGAGAGGTGGAGAGAGGGAGAGGGCAGGAGAGAGAGAGAGAGAGAGAGAGAGAGAGAGAGAGAGAGAGAGAGAGAGGGTGGAGAGGGCAGAGGAGAGAGAGAGAGGTGGGGGGGCAGAAGAGAGATAGAAAGAGAGAGGGGGAGAGGGCAGGAGAGAGAGAGAGAGAGAGAGAGAGAGAGAGAGAGAGAGAGAGAGAAGGAGAGGGCAGAACAGAGGGAGAAAGAGAGATGGGGTGGAGAGAGAAAGAAAGAGAGAGGGGGGTATAGAGAGAGAGAGAGAGAGAGAGAGAGAGAGAGAGAGAGAGAGAGAGAGAGAGAGAGAGAGAGAGAGAGATGGGAGGTAGAGGCAGAGAGAAAGGTATGAGTTTCAGTGATGCTGTGTAGTCTCTCCCTCTCTCTCCCTCTCTCCCACCCTCTCCCTCTCCCTCTCTCCCTCTCCCTCTCTCCCACCCTCTCCCTCCCTTTGAATGTACCGAGTGGTTTCTCTTGGTGTCCATTACAATCTGGGACATGCTCGCGCTGTGCAACTGGATGAGAGCCTGCGCCAAGAAACTCTGACACATCTATACACTCGACTCACTCTGTCTTTTTTTCCCTTTTACCCTACTTTCTCCGTTTCTCCACCTACATTTGCTCCATACACTACACCCTCTAAATACACGTAGCACCAGCTTTTTTATGGGTTCGCTACGCTACGATCGGTTGAATGTTTCAGTTTACATGATGATGATTCAGTTCATTGGACAAGAAAGCAACTTCCCAATGGCAAAAGACTGTGTATTCATGAAACACACACACATACATACATTTCAGAAAATTGAAAAAAGGATTCGAGAAAGAAAAGACCATCTCCTCTAAGGCGACCAGCCATCTGAGGTTTTTGTTTTTCTTCCTTCATTTCGTCTTTGTTTATCTTTCTAAGCCCATGAGAAGCCTTTCAGATGGGTCTGACTCCTGGGGAAAAGTCAGCTCAAGTGACTAAAGGAGTATACAGTATACATACACCGAGCTTCAGTTCAAACCATTTTGTTAACTGACATGAACTAATGATTTTGACATAACTTTGAAGTGCAGTCACCAAGTTGCTTAGCTTGGACTTCTTTCATTCCACTGGTGTACCAACCATTCCGTCCATTTACACATAAATCTTGTCTAGGGTGAAAACGAAACCTTAGAACACACATCTCAGTTCCTTCCAGAACTCCCCACATACATAAAAAAATAAACTTCCAAGAATTCTGTGCTTCAGAACTTCTGGGTCATTTGATCCACGCCAGGGCTGACTGTTGCCAGATTCCTTTGCTGTGGTTAGCCCCCCCACCAAATAGCCACCCACTTCAACCAAATGGCAGCGCTCGCTGGCTGGGCCTTCTCTCCCTCTTCTCCACCTCTAGCCAAAAACTCCATCATAGAAACTACATACCCCCCCCCCCTCCCCACCACCACCACCAACCCCACCCTCACCCCTCCTTCTTTCCAGTCACCATCATTTAATAGGAAGCACGTGCCCTGCTGAAGATGAGCTCTTTCTTCATCTTGGTCACTGGAGCCACCCTGTTAGATCTGTGCGAGAACATAAATGTAGGAATTCCTTTGTCTTGGAGGGAAATCCCCTTTAGGACAAAAGAAAACACTACTAGGTCTATGGCGCTTCTCCTGTGCATTTCATTTGTGTACATGTGGGTCCAGCCGTGACCGTGGACACGGGTTCGATTACGTCCCAGGGTCATTTGCCAAACCTTCCCCGTCTCTCTCTCCCCCCGCTCACTTCCTGTCCCTCTGTTACGGTCCTGGCACAATAGCACATAAAAAGCCCAAAACATGTTCTTTGAAGGAAACGGCTTAGGTGCTGCCCAACATTGCAAATAGTATTGGTTATTGCGAAGCCATTAGCTGCTTGACATTGGCCCTGAATGCCACAAGCACGCTGTATGCCTTATCATGCGACCTAATAAATCTTTTGAACAAACTATAAACTCACCGCTTCAACGGTCTGCAGATTTTACTTAAATGCAAAATCAGGATTTTACACTTCAAAGGATTATTCCAAAATCATGTCAGTGGTTCATCAACTATTTTTCTTTGCCTCCAAAAGCCAAACAAGTGGGTTTGGAGGAGTGCAGTGGCTTTCTGTAGTTGAGAGATGAATGATCGAATGGGAGACTTTCAAAAGCAACTGAAATGATGTGAAAGAGACAAAAAAAGAGTAGTTTTCGGATTGAGGAGTCCGCACACTTAAAATCATTTTTGCTGTTGTTATTACTGTTATTATTTCATAGAAGCTAATAAATAACTAAAAAAACAACAACAAAAAGGATTTCAAAGTGTGCGGACGCCTCACTCCGAAAACTGCAGTCAGCCTTTGTCTTGCACCGTTTCCTGGGATGTACACAAGCCTCACCTTCCACCAAAAGAGGCAAAGAGGTCAGCAGAAGACTAAGGAGCCACAATGTGATGGAGAGGAGACACCTCAGCTGTTAGCCCTGTGGCGTATCTCAAACAATAAACAATTGGGGGGGAAAGATTTGTTACCTTGGCTACAGACGCGTACAGCGTGTTACACATCTTCTTCAAAGCCTGACGAATGATATTACAAGGGTGTGGTGAGACACCAGACCTCTACACACACACACACACACACACACACACACACACACACACACACACACACACACACACACACACACACACACACACACACACACACACACACTGTCTGAAACAGGGTGACACATTCCATCCTCAGCAGTGCTCATGGAAGTTTGGAGCTAGAAAAGTATCAGCGTGTGACGAATTCCACGAGGGAGGAGCTTGTGATTGGCTAAGTCTGAGTGTGTGTGATGTGTGATGTGTGGTGCTTCACATTACTGTGCTTCTCAAGACACAATGCTGCATTATTATTACAAACGTGACCTTTTACTATGCACCGTTCCCGTAACCCTGTGTGGTCTCAGATGACAAACCTTACGGCCAAGGGACAAAAGTCCCGGACGAGGGTGACAGCATAGGAAACAACAGCCGCTCAGAAAACAACATGGAGGATGTTTTTGGAGGGAAAGTTTGAGGGCAAGCGTGTAATATGTGTGTTACTGAACATATGTTATCATCCTCGCCCATGTATGTAACGACACATTAAGCACAAAATAACAGAGTGCGAAGTTGTCAAATGCCAATTGTCAGCGTTGTTGAGAACTGTGTGTGACTGGAGAGACATTATTTGTAAGAATAATAAATAAGTAGTTAACTGTGGACTGTTTAGTGGAGTCGCTGGCAGGAGACAGAAGTGAAATGCTTTGTGGAAAGAGGACTCATGCCCTGAGTCAGCACAGAAGACTTTGGCTCCTTACTGAAGAGAGGAGGAGGAGGAGGAGGAGGGATGGAAAGACCATGGGTGGGTGGGAGGACGGAAGAGAAAGAGAGCGCGAGAGAGAGAGAGAGAGAGAAAGAGAGAGAGAGAGACAGAGAGAGAGAGGGAGAGGGGCATTCCTTCACTCTGAGTCAGGCCAGCTAGAGTACTTCTGCAGTGGGCACTCACTATCTCAACAAGCAGCCAAAACAAAAGCCCAAATCCCCCACTCTCCTCAGCTGCACCATTCTGAAGAAAAGACACCGGACAAACGAGGAGATAAAAGACACTGGGCAATAATGATAAGCAATTGGGCAACCATTTCCCCCTTGCTGGCAGACAGTTCCTGAGGTACCCTTGTGAATTCTTACAAGGGGTACCACAGAAGAAGGAAAAAAACGTTCTTTCTTACCAAAACACGAATCAGACATGCAGTTCCAAGGAAAGATGCAGAGCAACTGAGGTCACTACCATCTGTATCCACATTGTGAATTTGTAAAAGGAAGATGCAAATCAATGAGCAGTCATCAACGCATATATGCGTGTGTGCTGAATCTATACTTTGATGATACTGAACAGGCCGTATCTGTTTTTCCATGAGAATTAGTGGTCAATACATCTCAGACATAGCAGACAAAAATCCACACCATGTGAATTACCCCACTACAGTTACTGTGAAGCATATCTAGTGCTCTAAGTAAGCACAAACGCACACATCAAACCTTCATGCTGCTCAGATTGAGAGAACTTCTTTACTTCTTTTTATTAGACAAAAAGGTGAAGGGTCACCATGTCCCCAAACGTAGCATGTTACATCCCTGATTGATGTGCTGTCACTGCAAGGAACGAGGGAGAGCTTCAAGGCCAAACCTTGGATTTAACTTTTTCTATGGGGTCTGACTGAATGATGGACATTGGAAAAAATATAGAATGAGGTCAGTCATTGCAATACATCAAAAAGATTTGTTGCCAGTTTATCTTATCTGTAGGAATGCCTCCATTGTTCCAAGATAGTGTAGTAATGACGTCCCCGGGAGCAAACACATTGACCTGTGTGGCATTGACTTAGGACAGGCTTGATCCTTTTCAGACAGGATGACTTCATTTGATCAGAGGTAATATGCACTACATGTACATAGACCAAGGGAAGTGTTGCTAAAAGCTGTAGGACAATAAGTGTCTTGGGCCCACACTTAGAAGCAATTAAATTGGCTGAATGGGACCGGGCCAGCGCTACCAGCAGTCGTAAACATCAGCACCTGAAGATGCCATAGGCACCAGTTGTATCGCTGGAGTAATACAATGGATTTACCCGTTATCACCCCAAACCTGACCAAGCATCATCGTACTTGTATGCCGTTATGTAGTAGGCCTATAGTATTCATGTATTCTGTACTATTATGTGGGGAAAGTCACAAGACTATATGTGCCCCGTTCAGTCATAATAGTGTAGTGCACATCGACTGCATCGTCCACTTAGTGAAAGGCATGGTGCAGTCAAAACACAAGCCTATTAAGATAATGGCGAAGTAGTGTCATTAGTTTGGCTAATGCAAGCTAAGAAAAACTTTGCTGTACACATAGGCCTACCTTTCAATGAAGTATGACTGCGATATTTCCCGTCTTGGTGAAGCGCTGTAGCACCCGGTTTTCTCCCATCGATTCTGATTTTATCAAAAATGCGCGTAGGCTACACTCGGAAACGAACTTATAATGTTTACAAAGTTACTTCCAGTCGGTCCGAAGATAGTTCTCGCGTTGTATGTGTGCTTTTTCCCAAGGAAAAGGCAATATGCCGACATCCCGCTTCATATTTTCAGTTGTTCAAAAGTTCAGGAATGTCTTTTCCACTAGATTGCGCTATGGGGAGAATGCATGAAAGGACTGCCCCCTTTTACAAACCGCAAAGTCGCAGCAGCAGCAAATTCATGCTCGCAGGCCGGACACAAGCGCAACCCCCAAGCCCCCTTGAAGAAAAGTTTAACGGAGTCCAAAGTTTTTTAAGGTGGGGACTTCCCTCCTTCTGCGGCCGCTATAGGAGGCCAGTCAGACATGCTTGCGTTGCCGTTGGCTTTTAAAAACGTCGCTCAAGCATTAAACAAAAATTGACAAAAGCCCTTTGTGTATTTAGATCAGCTTCTGGGGCCTGCGAGAATGGCTGTAGAGACTGACTGGTGGCTGCTTCTCTCGTGAGCCAGCGTTGGACTGTGCCTTAACCTAATAGGCTACTGAGTAACGGCGCTGGAAATAATGTTACACTGTAGCGGGAAAGTGTTACAATATTGCGCGCCCTCTCGTGTAGCACGTTATAGTTGCTGGTGAAATCTTTATTGGGCATGACCAAGTATTGTAGGCTGAAAGTTTGTAAAGCGGTGGGATTACTGCATTTTCACTTTAACGTGGCTAGAACGGAATTTAACAGACAGCCTACTTAAGAAGACAAGTTAATGAAAGCAGCAGAAGCAACAACATACATAGGCCTAGGCCTAAAGCCGAATTATTAACACAATATGCCACAAGCCATATAAGGAACAATCTATTGAGGTATTTGTAGAATTTATATTCTCTTATTGTAAACGTTAGCCTCTTGTTTGCCATGAGTAATTTTAACATTACGTTCAATAATGTGGTTGAAAAGTAACAATAAACATATGAAAATATTCGTGTATGCTACTATGCACTAAAAAAGCATGCATGCATTATTGCACTATAGTAAGTATAGGAAGCCTTCAGCCTGCAGTTCTACCCGCAGCATGCTGTAGAGTTGTGAAAGCACTCCCTCTGGTGTTCAGATGCAACCTTTTTTTTTACCATACCACACCAACCACTGTATCATATCAACAATAGGCTACACGAGCAAATTCTTGTTATCATCATGACTAAGCCATTACTTAACCTATACTCTGGCCTCATAATCCGCAATATGCCTACTTGGCCAGAGGTGGACACAAGCAAAGGGCAGTCATGGGTAAGTCGTTCGGGCGTCAGACTTGTAGCCCAAAGGTTGCCGGTTTGACTCCCGACCCGCCAGATTGGTGGGGGGAATAATTAACCACTGCTCTCCCCAATCCTCCTTCATGACTGAGGTACCCTGAACAGGGTACTGTCTTGCCGCACTGCTCCATTGGGACGCCGTTGAGGGCTGCCCCCTTGCACGGGTGAGGCATAAATGCAATTTTGTTGTGTGCAGTGTGCAGTGAACACTTGTGTGCTGTGGAGTGCTATGTCACATTGACAGTTGGAGTTGGAGTTTCCCAGTTGGACTATTGACTATCGGCAAACTGGATATAATACAATACTTTCAACAGCCTTCTATTGATTTATCCTTTCCATCTTGTTCCTTTTTGGACTTGTTTGGAGTAAAGGTGGCATTGGCTAACCTGCAGCCAAAACTTGTCAACATTAACCTTTGAAGTAACCAAGCATACAAGTCTGAAGGAATGATAGAGGACACAGTGCTGAAGCATGCCGATGGAGTCATCCTCGTCTTGGAGTTAGTCCCTTTGGACTAATGACGGACAGTCAGAACTGTCAAAAAATAGACCAAACTGCCAGCTACATTTAAATAAACACAGACAGACCTTACAGTGTTTTTCACAACATAGTAGGCACTACTTGTGCCATGCAGGTTACCTATGTGAAGCCCATATTTGTTCAGGTAAAAAAGGAAAACCATGGCTGAAGCTGACATAGGCCTACCCCCTATGATGAAAATATTATGAAGGTCTGATTCTCACCAAGAACTGAATCACTGATATCCAACAGATCCAGTCCAGACACAGAGTTATCTAAAAAAAAATACAAAAAACAAACATGAAGAATATCAACAACAAGAACTGAAAACTGTCATAACATATAACCTACTTGTGTCACTCAGCAAAGCTACAGGTAATGTTCGAGTGTTACGTTGGTTCCACCTTGTGGTAACACAGTTAACAGCAGTCGAATTCAGAAAGGAAAACTTGTCTCCATCTACTTTTGGAAGTGGCACTATTGCCCCACTTTACGCTTAAATGTTCAATATCATATCTTTCTTTCAGTGCGTTGTGATTTGTACAATACTGAAATAACGTACCCAAAAAACTTTGCGCATGTTCAGCGAAGCCGATATGTTTTATCCAAGCTGAAACTTCATCTGGTGTCCAATGCTCCACGGGAATCATGTTTGCCCTCGTGTTCCCTCAAGTGTGAGGGTTTCGGCCTTTAGGAAAATAATCGAAGGAAGAACACCCTGTGGTATGAACTCTGGCAGAATAGCACATTCATCTTAATATCATAGAACATCAAAATGTTGACAAAGGCGGTAGGCGTCTAGTTCTTGTCCTCCAGTTTCAATTTAATGAACGCTTTGCCGTGGCGCCGCCACAGCAGTCATGAACAGAAGCTTTGTTTTAAGTCTGACCGTGGCGACCTTGACATGATAGTAAAACTTTATCAAATGGCATTTTAACATCCTTCCAAGTTTAAATGTTGTGGACTACTATCTGAGTTCTGTCTCAGTTCAGTAAGTTCGACACGAAGAAAAAAAAAATCTGTTGTCGCGCGGCGCCCCGCCAGGTGAAATCCCCATACAAGCGAACATCAGTTCACTGTAAGTGAACTGATGATATTCGGTGTCCGTAACCTTAAATCGGACCGTAACTATACTTGAGGCTTAAATATAACGTGTTAAAACTTACCAGCAATCAGTCGTCACAGACAATAAGTCTCATTTTCGGCTTCCCGACAACAATAATGGATGTACATCAGAAGCACACCTCTTCAGGTAAGGGTGGAGCCACAGCGGACAGTTAGCCAATGCCCAGTGCATCACCGGAACTGTAGTTCAAAACATTCAGCTTCATAAAATCAGTGCGCGTTCTCTCTCCCTCTGAACAATAACGTCAAGCGCTCCACCCATCGCTGCAACCTCATGCCAAGTAGAGCTGACGCTGCGCTCTCATGTGTAGTGTCTGTGCTCCATTCATGAGTTGGTGTAACACAACCACAATACGCTACACATGAACAGCCAGATTCCTAGTGTAAAACAAGTAGCCTACAGCTACTGTATCTCTGCATGTTGTTCTATTGGATATTTACCACACTAACTGGTGTTTCTTTTTTTTTCTCCAAACATTTCTTTATTAACTGGTGTTTCTGTTCAGGATAATTTGCTGAGTTAAGTGCCATGTAGAGACAGCTCCAGGTCAGCTGTTGTGGAATAGCTTAATCAAAGTATTTTTTTTTTAAATACTCGTGTGACAATGAGAGAGTGGACTGAGAGGACAAAAAGTAAGGCTGACAAATCAATGACCACATTACACAATATATTTGGGTATTGCACCAATACGTTTATTTCACAAGATTAATTAATATTAACCATGTTGAGTAAACCCAGCTGGGTCGTTACGACTATCGTCCAGGCAGACACTTTAGGATGACAACGACAAGCCCTACTGTTACAGTATTTAACATCTGGAGGTGACAAATACAAAATAAAAACTCTATCGAGTTATAACATGAGACAACTTCTACATTGCCAGAAGGTGACACAGTGACACACACACCTCTTGCCTGATTGTTCATGACAAGACGAAAAAAAAAATGGAAAGGAAAAAAAAAAAGAAACATTCAAACAGACTAACATCTTTTGTGCAGCACCCAGACACAGATGACCAACGTGTGATGTGCAATGGAAAGTCAAGAGATAAAACATCCGATTAACAACCGATGCCAGAAGCACATTTCATCTTCATCCTCCTCCTCCTCCTCCTTCCCCTGTTCCTCCTCCTCCTCCTCCTCCTCTTCTTCTTCCTCCCCGCAAAACTGTGGCAGGCGTGAAAAGCTTGCTGGTGGCTCCACTGCCCCAGGGAAAGTGTGTATGCGTCTGCATGTGCGGAGCTAAGGGGAACATGTGGGACAGAGCGGGGCAGGGGCAGATAGGGGGAGAGAGAGAGAGAGAGAGAGAGAGAGGCAGAGAGAGAGAGAGAGAGAGAGAGAGAGAGAGAGAGAGAGAGAGAGAGAGAGAGAGAGAGAGAGAGAGAGAGAGAGAGAGAGAGAGAGAGAGAGAGGCAGAGATGGAGAGACAACAAGACTAACCAATCGAAAGAAAGAAAGAAAGCCAGTCAATCACTTTATCAGTCGTTTCTCGCCCATCGGTGCAGAAGCAGAGGAGAGATGGAGGGCTGTTGGTCATTAGTGTCCTCTTGCTGGAAAGACTGACTTTATGAATGCAGCTTTGTGTGTGTGTGTGTGTGTGTGTGTGTGTGTGTGTGTGTGTGTGTGTGTGTGTGTGTGTGTGTGTGTGTGTGTGTGTGTGTGTGTGTACGCGCGCATGCGCTTGTGTGTGTTGGGATGAGCAAGGGGCGAGGGAGGGAGAGGGACAGTGCATCTTTCGGGTAAGTGCTTCCACACTCAACGAGGGGCATCTGTGCTTACGCACTGCTCAGAGCGTCCACACCAGGCAGCACTTTACCTGTAAGTAACAGAAAAACACACAAGACAAATGATCACTTACGGCCACAGTGCTCAATACCCTCTTGAAGTTTACAGACCAGGGGTGCATTTCTCGAAACTGTAGTTGTTAGCAGTTAGCAACTTGGGTAGTTGCCAATGGGAAATTGCATTGCAACCAATAAAGTAGCTACCGTAGTTAGCGACTACGCTTTCCAGAAACGCACCCCAGAGTAGGTGTGTAAATAATAAATCGATGTGTATTGATGCATCGATCCTTCGGCCAACAATCGAATCGTATCGTGGGGCACTATCTTAAAGGGACAATGTGTGAGATTTTTAGTTGTTTATTTCCAGAATTCATGCTACCCATTCACTAATGTTAGCTTTTTCATGAATATTTACCACCACCATGAAATTCTAAGTATTCATTATGACTGGAAAAATTGCACTTTTCATACATGAAAAGGGGGATCTTCTCCATGGTCCGCCATTTTGAATTTCCAGAAATAGCTATTTTTAGCTGCAAAAATGACTGTACTTGGGCCATACTAGAAAATATTAGTTTATTACTTAGTAAACTATCATGAAAAGGTCAAATTTGGCAATAGGCGACACAGTTTCAATGATCAGCATAGTTGCAGTACCTTTTTTGACCATTTCCTGCACAGTGTCCCTTTAAGTGTCAAAAACAATCGAATCGCTCGCCCCTGCCCAATGCCCTTGCTGTCAATTGTGCAACATACATGTAATAGAAGTGGAGAAGTACAGTAATTGCAAAATAAAGGAAATTAAATCGAATCGAATCGTATCGTGGGGCAGTCTTAAGTATAGAAAAATCTAATCGCTGCCTTAAGAAATCGATATCAAATCGGATCATCATGGAGGTAGAGATTTACAGCCCCGGAGCAGAGTCTCAGAAAGGCCACTTGTTTAACTGGCTTAACCAAGAATGGAAAAATGGAAGGAAGGAGGGAAGGAAGGAAGGAAGGAAGGATGGATGGATGGATAGAGTTGTAACTCAGGCCGGGCAATTTAAAGATTTACTGATCAGTGTACTAATAACATTAGTTTAGATATTACATACAACAAAACATGTTCATAACGTTTAGCTTCCTGCTAGAGCCCACATAATACAAGAAAAAGTCACAATGCCCTCTATTGATTCTGTGTGTAGAGAAGAGAATGGGCACGTTCGTGATGAAGCAGTGCTGCTTTTGCTAGGCAGCACGCATGCGCACTTTGCCAGTTTGATGCATAGTGGCTAACCAGAATGCATCAAACTGGCAAACTGGCAAAGTGTGTGTGCGTGCGTGCTGCCAAGCAAAAGCAGCACTGCTCATCACAAACGAACGTGCCCATTGATTTCTGACAGGAAGTGAGGTCACGTACCCTCCAGCAGCTCCAGACTGGCTCCGCCTCCTGTGCTCACGTGGCTGACCTTGTCCTCTGTGCCCCATTTGGCGCAGCAAGTAGCCGTGTCTCCCCCGCCTGTAGACACACACACACACACACACGGTCAGATAAACTGGTGTGCGTATACTCAAACGACACACACAGCTTGTTGCTCTCTGGCCCGCAGTGCAGTCCTTGAGAAACATAGGGATAGGGTGGGAAATAGGGATTTTTTTTTCAAAGTAATGTTTGTATGTATACAAATGGGTGCTAGATGATTGGATATGTCAAATTTCTATCTCCCCCGCCTGTAGACACACACACACACACACACAGATAAACTGGTGTGCGTATGCTCAAACGAGCACGCGCGCACGCACACACACACGCACACACACACACACACACACAGGTGTGCGTATGCTCAAATGAGCACTCATACAGTACACACATACAGAGAGGCGTTGAAGCGTACAGTATTGACGGCAGTGGGGCAGGGATGGGACTAAAGGGGTATTCCGGCTTAGAACCTTCAGCTCTCCTGTCTGCGTCTGTGAAACTACACTAGGCCTCTCCTCCTCCTGAAATGTTTTGCACTCGACTTGGCTGGTTGCTGTAATTACTACTCTCCGTCGACCACATTTGGAGCCAGACTATATTTTAAATGGGCCTGGTCGCCCACAAGTCTTCACACAGTGCAGCAATGCCTCTGAGCAAACTTCTCCTGAAAACTCATTTTGTATTTATGTACTAGCAAGATGGTCCATGAATGTGCTGTATTATATACAGTATATTTGTCAGGCAATTGCTGGAACTCTCAATGTTGAGATCAGTTTATTAATTGCAGTATATACTTGTATAATCATGTTGTGACAAGTCTTTTCAGGAAGGAGATTTGTCTTCTGTCTTTCACCAATCTGGGGATTAGTATGCAATGTATACATTATGTCATGATGTCAATACATGATGGGTTTTTTTTTGCCTAAATATTCATGATTAACGTAATGTACAAAAATATGTTCTTGCTGAAATATAATAAATAAAAGGGTATAAATAAGGTGGAAATAATATGGCTAGTGCTTCACCTCTCCCAGATGGTCTTCCATGAGGGTAAACTGTAGCAACCCACACTATTTACACAGTACAGTACACAGTAGTCACACGCTGCATTTCTGGGACTCGATGTCCAAAGGCACCATCTTGTGGCCAAACTGCATCAGTACACAAACCAGATTCAAAATGGCTCCCTCCCAAGGGCTAAAAATAAAATAGGCGTTCTTCTTCTGACCACCAGGTAATTGTGACTCCTTAAATAAATATATTCTTCGGGTTGCAAAAGCCAAATAATGTGTTAAATTTGAAAAAGCAGCATTGAAGATGGGCCTCAAATTGAAATGCCTACATATGTTTGAGGGCATGGTCCAACAAACCATTGCACTAAAAAGACAGAGAGATCTCTGTTATTCAAGATCACATTACATTCCTTGTTAAGCAGCATCACAAGGAAAACCATCCCTCCTACACAGCCTCAAATGTATTCCTAATACCTTCGACTTGTCTGAACAGGTGGGGAACAAAAACCCCCGGCCGTCACTACTGCGAGCACCACCTAGAGAAAACATCCAGCAGCCCATACTTCACATTCACACAGTCATGTCTCTACAGTGTGGGGCTTGGGGTTCTGGGCCATTTACAGTCCGCAAGAACAGAGATCGCAAATACAAAAAAAACATCCCGTCAATGTTGCCTTTTAACATGACTGAGTCGTTCATAGGGGGTCATCCCTATGTTTTTTTTTAAAAGAAAAAGGGTCCCATGTTCCCCGGTCCCAAACAAAGACAGGGGAACATAAGCCAGGCCGTGCCTTCCTAGCGACGCTTCAGCTTCAGCGTTGCTACCAGTCAGGTCAAGAGTCAATGCAAGTACTTTCTGAGTTCCCGGAAATACGGGAACTCCTCGCACTTTGTTGGGAAGCAAACAATCATTAGCAAACCAAGGGAGGCCATTTGGGAAATGCGGTTTGGGAAATGTTAATTGTTATGCTCTTGGTCAGACCAAGTCTCGAAGAGATTTGTAAGTCGATGATAGTCAGGCTAGGGGGAACATAGGACCCGGGGAACATAGGTACGCTCCCGTTTATCGGTAGGCTCTACTAACAAAAAAAAGTGTGAAAGGCAGACTGCTGCTGAAAAACAAACATTCCTGAGCTATGGCAATGAAAGTACTTTTTGGAATAAGGTTTTAAAAATGCAACCAGGTTTGTGACAAGAAAGGAGGACTCCAGAAACCCCCCTTGCTGAACTGAATGTGGAGACGAACGTTACTCTAAAAGCTGGATGCCAGTTGGAGCCCTTATGAGCCCTACTTTATTGGTTTAGCAGTAGTGATATTATTAGATGAAGTATACTAAAAACAATATTTAAAAAAGGTGCACTGTGTAATATTTTCAGTAGTTCATTTCCAGAATTCATGCGGCTCATTCACAAATGTTACCTTTTTAACAAATACTTACCATCACCATTACATTCTAAGTTGGACACCCACTTGGACACCCACTTGGACAATAAAGACTCATATGTGAGAATGCTGTTCATTGACTTCAGTTCAGCATTCAATACCATAATACCACAACAACTCATCAGAAAACGGGACAAACTAGGTTTCAGCACCTCCCTCTGCAACTGGCTGCTGGACTTCCTGATGCAAAGACCACAAGCAGTACGGGTAGGGAACAACACCTCAAGCACCCTGACCCTGAGCACGGGGGCTCCGCAAGGTTGTGTTCTCAGCCCCCTGCTGTTCACGCTGCTGACACACGACTGCACAACGACCCACAGCACTAACCATCTAGTGAAGTTTGCGGATGATACAACACTGGTGGGCCTCATCACCAAGGGCGATGAGACTCACTACAGAGAAGAAGTAGACCTGCTGGCCAGATGGTGCAAAGACAACAACCTCCTGCTGAATGGCAACAAGACCAAGGAGATTGTTGTCAACTTCCAAAGGGTCCAAAAACAACTGCCACCACTGACCATCGACGGCGATGCTGTGGAGAGAGTGAGCAGCACCAAGTTCCTTGGAGTGCACATCAGCGACGACCTCTCTTGGACCACCAACACTACATCACTGGCGAAGAAGGCCCATCAGCGTCTCTACTTCCTGCGCAAACTAAAGAAGGCAAGTGCTACACCCTCCATCATGACAACATTCTACAGAGGAACCATAGAGAGCGTCGTGTCCAACTGCATCACAGTGTGGGGAGGAAGCTGCACGGAGAAAAACAGGAAGACACTCCAGCGTGTTTTGAACACAGCGAAGAAGATCATTGGAGTACCACTCCCCTCCCTGCAGGACATTTACACCACACGCCTCACCCGGAAAGCACTGATGATCATCAAAGACACAAGCCACCCTGCACACAAACTGTTTCAGCCTCCTGCCCTCTGGTAAGAGGTACAGGCGCCTCCGTTCCCGGTACCACCAGGCTGGCGAGCAGCACAATGCACCAAGCGATCAAGATGCTGAACACTCAACCCACTCTCCCTCCACTGTCAGCCTCTAGCCAGCAAGGCCACTGACAACCCCCCCCCATTCCCCACCACCATATCTGCGACTGAACATTCCACCTGCACTACTATACTTGTGACTGAACTTTCAACCTGCACTAACTCAAAACACACACACACACACACACACACACACACACACCACACACACACACACACACACACACACACCAAACACACACACACACACACACACACACACACACAAGCACACAAGCACACTGCACTTTCTGCACTAAACCCAAACATACACACACTGACACACACACACACACACACACACACACACAGACACACGAACACACACACAAGACGCACACCGCACCTTCTACCTGCACTAAACACATACACACACATACACACACACACACACACACACACACACACACACACACACTGCTGCTGGTGTACTTGACAGACCTCTTTAATATTTATTTTTCTTCAAAATGCTACTATTACCATGTCAGAACGCTATAAAGGACTTTTTTTTAGGAAAAGCACAAAAGCACAACAAATACCTCTTAATGTGTGTCCTCTACAAGTCTTCTGTTGTCCAGTCTTGCACTTTAAATGTCTGTATGAGCACTGTCTATGTCCATACTGTCTTAAGTCCATGTATAAGTACTGTCTATGTCTATACTGTCTATGTCCTTACCTAGATTAGTCTATGTCTGTATGGGAAAGCAAGAAATGTAATTTCAAATTCTTTGTATGACCAGTGCATGTAAAGAAATTGACAATAAACCTACTTGACTTGACTTGAAGTATTCATTATGACTGGGGAAGTTGCATTTTACATGTATGAAAAGGAGGACCATCTCCATGGTCAGCCATTTTGAATTTCCAGAAATGTGCATTTTTAGCTGCAAAACTCAGTCCTTTGGTCATACTAGTAAATATTGGTTTATTATTAACCATATTTATTTTGGTTTATTGGTTTATTTATTATTATTATTATTTATAAAAAGCTCAAATTTGGTAGCAGGCAGCACAGTTTCAATGTGCAATACCTATTCTGGCCACAATCTTACACAGTGCACCTTTAAAGAACCCTGTGGGAAAATCCAGGCATTAAAGGGGTATGCCACTATTTTGGGCGTTGGCCAGGGTTTATAAAGGTGGTAAAGTGTCTTATTTTTCATGTAAGCCGTTGTCTTGCTTTAAGACAAGTTAAAAAAGAGATGCTACATACTACACGGATCCATTGACTTTCACTAGCTTAGCGACAAAGTCCGTCTTTTAACTTGTCTTAAAGCAAGACAACGCTTAACATAAAAAATAAGACACTTTACCACCTTTATAAACCCCAGCCAACGATTTTAACTGTATTAAGCCCCAAAATAGTGGCATACCCCTTTAAGAAACGAGGGAATTCCTGTTCAATCCCTTACCAATGATGGTGATGCATCCAGACTTGGTCACCTCCACCACCTTGTCCATGAGGCTCTTGGTGCCCTTGGCGAAGTTCTCCCACTCGAACACACCCACAGGCCCATTCCACACGATCTGCTTGGACCTGCCCACGGCCTCAGCGAACAGCTTGTTGCTCTCCGGTCCGCAGTCCAGACCCTGAGAAACAGGAGAATGGGGGAAAATAATGTTTGTATGCATGGCTCTAAATTAACACCACCAAACCGGCCAAAAGCTGATTAAATTTCAGTTTGGCTGGTAGAAAAGACCAAGTTACTAGCTACTTTGACCCATTAATGAGTGTGTCTTTGGGCTAATAACACCAACTAGGCATTTTGGCTGGTGACGGAAAAAAAATATTTAGAGCCCTGTTTGTATGTGTGCAAATGGATGCTAGATTATTGGATATGTCTAATTTCCATAGGTATGCAGCAGATTTGTGCTATTCATTGTTTAATGCGTAGTTCAATGTACTATGACATAGTACATTGCTTGCACTATGCAGGCTAAGCCTACTATGTACATTTATGCATTACTAGACACCATCATTTCCCTCCGGATCAATGAAGTTACTCTACTCCATGGTAGAATAATAGTAGAGTACAGCTGTTTGGATCCTGTGGCAAATTGAGGTATGTGAGATTAGGCCAAGATCTCATCATAAAAGAAATTCAGAAATGGCCACCAAGCCATATCCCACAGGAGGACTATTGATACTTACTTCTGTATTTGATATAAACAAACATGTTATGCCACTAAGTTTGCAGTATGTCAGCCTTCTCTATAACCGGTGATGTTAATTGATCAGTATTCAGGCTCTTTTTTGATGATTAATCACTGTTTACCATTGAGCAACCCCCCAAATAAAAGCAATAAAAAAGTTGATTACAAAAGAAAAGATTTCGGTGAAGTAGAAGCTTGCCCATGCTCACCATCCAGTTGGCAGGGATGCCTTGGGCAACGGTGGCAGTGCCTGTGGTTGCATGCTCGTCAAACTTGTCGCCAGTGACGAAGTCTGTGGGCAGGTTGATCTTGACCTTGTTCTTCTCAGCCTTGGCCATCAGGTCCTTCACGATCTTGGCACCCTCATCGTCATAGAGAGAGTTTCCGATCTGTAGGAGGAAAGGAATGAAATCGTGAGCAGTTGGGAGTTACAGTAGATAATCGGGAAAGGTTGGAAGTCACTTTTTGAACAAATTAATCTCTGCACACTGCCTTTGCGCTCAGTTTCAGAAACCATGTGTGGAGATTCCATCACTTGCTCATGAACTTTTGGATCCAGCTCCTGTTGACTTGTTGGATGTGCATGCACTCGGTCATGCTACTTCTGTCACTTTTTGCACTTTTTTTTAAAACTTTTTGCATCGTTTTTTACTGCCTACTGATTTTATATACTTTTACACTCACAAATAGGGTCTTGTTTAGTGCAGGGTTTTCAAGTAGGCACAGCGTTTGTGGTTCTGGCTAAACAGTAAGAGTTCTTAGATGTTATACGGCATGTTGGATATGGGTAGAGAGCGACAATATGGGTTACAATCTCAGACTGTCATAAATATCTATAGGTTTAATAGCTTACAATTTATGTAGCTCAGTCATGTTTGAATTCTTGTCGTGAAAAAAAATGTGTATGGGGTCCCCAGAAATTGGATGTCAACATGGGGTTAGAGTGTAGTGGAAGGCGCGCAAATCCAACAGGAAAGCATCAGCAGGTGCTACATCAAAAATGGCGAATGTAGAAGGGGGAAGGATCTGCACACTGCTTGCAAAAGACTTGAATTCTCCAAATAAGTAAGTAAGTAAGTATGCCCTTTATTATCCCACAATGAGGAAATTCATTTGTTGCAGCAGTAACGTAAATGTGCAAAAAGCAGACGGCATACATACAGACACGGGACCAGAAGGTTAAAAAGTATATACGATAGACAAAAATAGAGATGTTATAAAAAAAAAAATAGAAATATTTCTGTTAAAACAAATTTAGTCTTTTGCAAGCAGATGTCAACACATGGTGTCCCCATGACAAACAAAAGGTTGGGAGCCGCTGTTCCGACAACTCCTCACTCCTCACGTACCTCCATGTTGTTGAGGACCTTCAGGAAGGTGAAGGCCATGCCACCACCGATGATCATCTCATCGACTTTGTCCAGCATGTTGTTGATCAGCTGGATCTTATCTTTGACCTTAGCACTGAGGAAAGAAAGAAAGAAAGAAAAAAACACAGCAGATCAAAGACAAGCGGTTTAGTGTGTCCCATCATACTACTGTAGGACTCCATCCTAATATTTTAGGACTCTTTCACAATGAATATTAGTTCTATTTCGTTTCTACTGATCCGAAACTCATAGAACCGTGGTTACATACGGAACCTTCATTTTAAAGAGTTAAGTTAGGATCAGGAAAAATCAAAAAAGACATCTGATTCCTATTTTTTTTGTTTCATTTCATGTTTCGGTGATACTTGTGGAAAGTTAAATGAAATGCAACTGTATTATGTACTAGCTCACGCCTGCCTGATTCATGGCAAAACGCCTGAGGTCTTTCATACCCGCATAGCTTCTAAAATGACACAGCTCGACATAATAAACCATCTACTACAATGGCAGTTTTATCAGCAGTTTTGTCTGAAGCACATGGCCGCACGCCAACAAGACCCTTGAACCTCTAACTTGTATACACAACAAAGAAAAACACAGGGGGCCAATCTCTTCCTTGGCCAATGACTATGAGGGGGAGTGTATAGTACAGACGAGGCTTCGTGTTGCACAATGCCTATTACATATGGCCCTGACCAGGCCTCTTAATTAACTTTTTTCATCACCAAACAAAATGGTTAGTAGGTCTCACTTGCCAAACGCACACTCACTATTGTGTCAAAGTGGCTAGTAAGCTTTCTTTTCTAGCAGCCAAACTGAATTTTCACCAGCATTTTTACTGGTTGACTGGTGTTAATTTAGAGCCATGCATATGGCCCTGACTGTGAGAAGTAGTCCATTCAAATCAAATGTATGGATCCGTGTTACTGGTCCATACAAGGGTGGTCATGTGTTACACCTACTTTATCTTTATCTTTCCTTGCCATGTTATGCCTTCATGTTTCAAATATCATTAATTTATTATTATTTCACCTGCAACATTGAATTGCATTTGTGTAGGAAATGCACAAATAAAATGACCTTGGCTTGCCTAACACTGTATAGTATGACAGGGAAGTACCAAGCTTTTTTTCCATCTTTGATCATATTAATACAACATATGATGAGTGCACGATTATAATGCATATCGTTAAAGCTTAAACAAGTATTTAGTGTGAAAGCCGACACCTCAGCATCATGTGACAGTGACACCAATGGCCTGACACACATGGGCTTCACCTTTCTGTGTTATGCTGATGGCAAGTAGTAAAGACTGTTGCATAATGAGGTAAATAAGTCTATTACTCAGGTGAAGTGTCCCTGAAGTGACACTTAGAGGATTTGACCCGCACGGATGGCCCACTTTAGGTCAAACCAGAGACGGTGAAGGAAAAAAGTTTAGATCTTGGAAAATCTCTGGTCAAGGCAGTCGGGTGGGCAGAGTTCACATGCTGACTGACTAATCATCACCATGCTGACTTCAACCCGTCTTGTTAAAAGCTACTGTTTGGTATTGGGCTAGATATGGACATGGGCCATGTATCCACAGAGAATCCAAGGTCATTTTTTAAAACAGTCATTGATATGGGGGATGAGTGTGACCTAAAACAAGTTATAAAAACGAGTCCCCCTTCATGTTGACTCAAACATGTGTTGTTTTAACATGTGTTGTGGTTGGTACTGAGTCACATACCCTTTTGCACCTACTCTCCCAGAGATTGAAAAACACCAAGTAGATGCATTCCAGCCTTCCCTTTTGAATAGGGGCAAGGGTTTTTCTCTTTTTTTCCCTTAAGATAGATTTCATTATTCAAACAGGACCAATGGGAGAGAGAGAGAGAGAGAGAGAGAGAGAGAGAGAGAGAGAGAGAGAGAGAGAGAGAAACAGAGAGAGAAAGAGAAATCAAATGGAGATTGAAATATGACCTTGTGTCAGAATCGAACCCCGGGTTCCCAGTGTAATGGTACGGCAGCTTGGCCCACTGAGCCTTGGTGCCCACAAGGCCAAGGGTACTGCCAGTGAGACACTCTTATGCCGTGTCCAGACCAAGAGCGAACTACGCTGCCTGGTAGCGTGGGTAGCAGAAGAAGTCTCGCCTTGAATTCGCTGTATTCGCTCGAGACGCAGCATTGACATGTTTGATTCAGCTAATCACATAACGGCTCTGGCTTGACAGCCTGGGACATTCGGAGACATTCACGTTCCAATTGGTTTTCGCCGAGCAGCGTCAGAGCGAATTCACCTGCGATTAGATTCAGTTTAATCGTCGAAATTCGCTCTGGTCGCGAAAGAAGCTTCGCTCCTGGCGAATTCGCTTTGGTAGCGCAGGTCGCGTGCCCTCCATAGAGAAATAATGACTTCCTTCGCTTCATTCGCTCCATTCGTTCCTGGTCTGTACACGGCTTTAGAATCTCTGGTACTGCCGTCTCTGCACCTACCCTCCGAGGATGGCCAGGAAGGGCTTCTGTGGTTTCTCCAGAGCCATGGCGAAGTAGTCCAGCTCCTTCTTCATCAGGAAGCCAGCGGCCTTCTGGGGCAGGTTGACGCCCACCATTGAGCTGAGCAGGACAAACACCAGGCAAGGCGACTTTGTTAGTATATAATGTAATTAATACACTGAGGCAGTTCAACTCCCTAAACATCAATGAATGTAATGGACAATAAAGCACAAAATGTTAAAAAAAGAATAGGCATAGCAATGTGTATCGTCAATTAAAAAAAAAAAAAAAAAGCATTTACGAAGAATGAAAGTGGAAAACGATACAGAAAAAGTCGTTAACGGAAAGCGTCTGAGAACAGATTGATCAAAAGTTTATGTTTAAAACGGCCAATAATGAGAGAGGAACTGACAGAAGGGGTGGGGGGGTGGATTTAGCAGCAGTATCAGCAGCCGTTGCTGAACAGTAATCCTCACATATACAGAATCAGCACAGTGGGCTCTGTCTGCACAATGGAATTCCTCAGGCAGAGAATATTCCGTTGGGTTCCATGATCTGAGTGACAAGCACCTGCTTGTACAGTTCATGTAAGGCAGGGGTCGGATGCGGCCCGCCATGCCCCTTTGACCGGCCCTCCACCTCTCTGCACCTCACCAGTTACACTGGCCGAAAGAAGCAATCCTCACAGAAAAAAAAATAATGATAAAATATTCTATCTATTGTATCACTCATAAACTGTCAATCACCATATTTTTCTAACCTTTCCTTGCTATTTTTACATGTGAAGTACTCACTTCTTTTGCAAATCGCTTGTAATGATTGTAACTATTTTGTGCTAGAAATTATGGCTATAACAGGCAGTTGCCTAGCATACAGCCCACATTGATCCCGGCCCCTGATCACAGTCAGGAACGATAATGTGGCCCCCAGAGAAAAAAGTTTGGAGACCCTTGATGTAAGGTCTCCATATTATACTCAGTTGCTCTATCAGAATGGTGTTATTGGTCACAGGTTGTTAATGTGACTGTAGACAAGTGATTTCATGATATATGAGACTTGTGTGTGCGTTTCCTTTCATAGCACAACTAACTTTACCCATCTAAAACTCATGTATTAAAGTTATTCACTGTATTCCCCCATAAATTGTATGATGCTCTTTGCATCTGTAACGGAGGCTAACTAGGAGAGTTTGCGTGAAACGTTAGTAAACCTCCCTCCCGATAGCCTCATACAGTGTCGATGCCGTTGGGCCGAGGGACTGGTCCTTTAGTCCAGCGGTATCGTACTGTGCTGCCCATTTCTGAACCGATGTAACTTAGTCGACGAGGTCGCAGGTTCGCGCCCCGAGGGGGACGAACAGGTGCATGAAGTCCTCCGTCACACATGCTCTTTTTAAGTCTCTTTGGATGAAAGCTGTTTTGAATGCCGATGTAAAGGAGTGTGTGCTCCTGTATGCTGATTGTACTGTAGGCCTACCTGTGTGCTCTGTGTGCGGTGCCGAAAGCGTCGTTGACGTAGACATCGCCGAGTTTGGAGAGGGAGGCCCGGAAGGAATCGATATCCCCCTGAGATGCTTTGGTCTAGAGGTGCACACAGGAAAGATACACATTATACACACACAATGGGGTTAGTCTTCTGATCATACATAGACACTGTGAAACTACACATCAAACTCAGACACTAATTATATATCCATATTTTTTTATTTATTTGACCTTTATTTAACCAGGAAGGTCCCATTGAGGTATGAAAGCTCTTCTTCCAGGGAGTCCTGGTCAATTTACACCCAGTGTTGCGTCACCAGGCTTCAAAAGGTTATCGATGATTACCAATCTTTTTTTCAGTCTTAATGAGTCTGACAGATGTGTGAAGTTAAGCAATCACACTATCCAACTGTACACTGGAAATAAAACGTGAACTAATAGAATGTCAAACGTCAACACAGTACATTAACCCTCTTAACATAGAAGAGGTATTACGTCTACAGAGTACACACTATACAGTAGGCCTATCTCTTTTAATATTTAATGTCACGCCAGTTACACGCTTTATTTAGAACAGAAAGGGCGTGACCCCTGAACCCAGCCTAAGTGAAAGGTTGAGTCCTTCTCCACCTGGCATGTGTGCATGAGGGCAGCAGTGCTTCACTAGATCGGGCACCCTTTACATGAGTACACGCAGGGCCCCAGCTTTAACTGGGCCCGGGACAAAATAATCTGAAAGGGCCCCCTATGATGTAATGGGGTTCCAATTCTAGGAAGGTGAAAAAGTGGATCGCACTCGTGTTCTTCTTTTCTTCTTTTTTTATTTTTTATTATTTACATAGCAGCAGAAGTGTAGACAAACGTTTCGGCTGTTGCCTTCGTCGGTGTCCCAATTCTAGGCCACCTCTCTCCATGGGCCCGGGACAACTGTCCCTTTTGTTACCCCCCCATGTTGCCTTCCCTGAGTGCACCCACTAAAAGGTCAGACGGCCACCAAGTCCCCCCCCCCCCCCCCGCCCCCCCCCCCCACACCAACACACACACATAGATATACAGTACAGGCACTACTGAAGAGCGGCATACCAGTGGGGACTTTGCGGACAGGAAAAGCAACACAACCTACTCTTCTAACCTTCGAACAAATGTCAAGAAGTCACCATCATCAGGATCTGACCCGTGGCTGTCCTTTGGGTGCTCTGGCTGCAAGTACTCAGTACAGTACCTAGTCTTAACTCCCTCTCTGCTCCCACTTGGCTGCATTACAGGAAAATATGTTGTAAAAGACCTCACTTAAAACTTGATTCAGCTGACCAGAAAATGCCTGCCGCTGCAACATAGAATGGCATGCTTCCCTTATGACATTCCATTGGTTTGAATTTTACTGTTTTTAACATGTTCACGCAGCAAAAGTGTTCTTCTTACCAGCAAGTATTCTTTTGCCTGTAGGTCATGTAAGGTGTAGTTTGTTCTGGTCTATTTTTGGAATCACCACTACATCAAATCATCCAGCATGATGTCTAGACACATGCAGTTCGCGCTGCTAGCAATAGCAATAGCCAATAGCAACTGTCTCTATACAGCACATTATATTATATTATACATATAACAATCATTCAATGTGCTAAAGAGTATAGAAAGAGAAGAGAGAATATAGGCCTATATAGATTTTAGAAGGTGTTACAGATAGAAGATGATGATCACTAAAGGTTTTTTGTATTATTTCTTTTTAAAACAGGATACTGTTGGGGCAGTTCTAATTTGGACAGGAAGCTGGTTCCAGCATTAGGCAGCATAATGACTGAATGCCATTTCACCCTGTCTGTATTTGAACCTAGACACAAGCAGTAGAGGAGACTCTGCATTAGTATCTACAGGGGTTGGACAAAAATAGTGGAAACACCGGCCATTTTCCATTGTCAGCTTCCTCTTGCATCCACAGTTAATCCTGTTGGATGTGGTTCATCCTTCTTGGTGGTATGCAGACATTACCTTGGATATCGTGGCTCTTGATACATCACAAAGACTTGCTGTCTCGGTCAAAGATGCAACAGTTACACGCGCACCAAGAATTTCTCCTTTTTTAACTGGGATATATCACCCATAATGTTGGGTGCATTGCACAATTTTGAGCACATCTGTGCTCTTACCCTGCTAATTTAATCTTCACACTTCACCTTACTGGTGCAATGTACAATTAATGAAGATTGGCCAACAGGCTGGTCCACTTGAGCCATGAAACTTCCCACTCTAAAATGACAGGTGTCTCAGTTATTTTGTCCAACCCCTGTATCTTGTTGGCATGAGGCGATGGTGGCAGAGATTCTTCAAGTATAGAGATATGCCAACATAATAGGTTTCTATGGGCACCTAACGTGACCAGGTTCCGGTCTGCCTAAAGGGGCGTGTCATAATGCTCCTAGCATTGAATAGAACAGTCCTCAGGTCTGCCTAGGTCTGCCTAAAGGGGGATTTCCCCCCCAATAATAGAACCCGGAAACAATGGGCCAATGGAACCTCTCTCCCTCTACTCTCTCTGGTGGTGGCGTCTGGTCACCTTGTTTCCGGAAGCGTCCTTGCCCTTGCCCTCCTCGGCCACGTGGAACCTCAAGTTCTCCAGAAGGATGACGGAACCGTCAGCGGGGCTAGCGCACGCCGCCTCCACCTCGGGACCCACGCAGTCCTTCAGGAAGTGGATATCCCTAGAACAACATGATGCAGCAAGTTTTTTTAAAAAAAAATGGAAATGAGTGAGAGAGAGAGAGAGAGAGAGAGAGAGAGATGGGGGAAGTTCGAGAAATGATCTCAGGACCCCGTTTCTCGACAGTGTTGTTGCTAACTAAGTTAGAAACCTACATGGTTTCAATGCAATTTCCCATAGGCAACTTACTAAGTTGCTAACTAGTTAGCAACGACATTGTCGAGAAACAGGGTAAAGGTCGGGAATCAAACCTGGGTCCCCCGTGTGTGTGTGCGTTTTGAAAGCAGTTGCACATGTTCCATATGTAAGGGCGATCATGTGACGTGAAGGCTGATTAGTCATGTGACCAGCGAATCAGCCAATCACAGTTTTTTGGTAACAGATCAGATTTTTAATGACAGGACAGAAACTTGTTTGTAAACGCAAGCCGTATTCAACACGCCCGCACAATGATATGGTGAAATGAATTAATATAATCGGCTCCTACGTTTTTTAGTGAATTCATCGGTAAAAATGCATCAGTTGAATAAATAAATGAACATGTCCATCTCTATATGCATGTAGGTGGTAGCTACTGATTCAAGGCAGGCTCATCTCTGTGTTACAGAAAATAACGAATGCTGCACACTCTGCTACATGTTTTAATGTTGAAGTAAGTTTGAAGAAGGCCAGATGGCCGAAACATCACATCAACATTAAAACATGGTGCCGAGTGTGCGGCATTCTCTTTATTTTCTTTACCATTTGTATGCACAAGAAGCCAGCACCTCAAGAAAGACTTTATTGGTGTGTGATACCTCTTTTTCTAGGCTCGTCATCACTGTGTGCCATCTACATATCTGGCCCGTGCAGCTGTCTAATGGTGAATAATGGATATTCTTGTCATCAGAGCCAAACACAATACAATGCATAATGTATGCACCTAGTTACGCTATGCCCTCTGTGTGGGACTGTGTGAGGCAGTCTCACAATCACCGTACTCTTGCACTAAACTCTTCTGGGGTGAGTTTCTCAAAAGAGAAGTTGCTAGTCTGTTAGCAACTTCGGTAGTTGCTAATGGGAAAATGCATTGAAAACAGTAAAGTAGCTAATGTAGTAAGCAACTTTGGTTTCTAGAAATCCACCCCTGAGTAGTACCACCACCTGGATGGTCAGGAACGTTGGCCACGCCCCTTAACACCCCAAACTCACCTCTCTTGGCACAGAACATTTTGTACCCCCCAATCCCTGTTGACCAGCCCATCTAGTTGAAAGTGAATGGGCATCTTCCCAGGCAGACTAGACTAGACTGTCTCCTGTTACATACTCCTGGTTGTACCCCCCAACCCCACCCCCACCCCCACGGGTGTAAGTGTGGCTGGTGGGGACATGCCCATACCACTTTTGAGGTAAACCTAGATTGTCCCCGCCATGGTTTTTTTTTCATAAATATAGTGGAAAATTGCATACATGGACAATTTGCCATATTAAAGATCAACATTACAGAATAAAAAAACAATTGGCCATTGATAAACAATGTTTTGGACATAATAATTTCAGTATTCATAGTATAACAGCGCCAGAATTCTTCTATCCGCATTTTTGTATGACTACTTGCACATCGCGTTCCAAGCTAAATCTACACCTTGGCCCCCCTATTAACCAGCCTTGCTACTGGTATTTGAAGGTGAATGGGGTATCTCCCGTCACGTACTTGCCCAGCAGCGTCTTGAGCTCTGCGGCCACAGGGTGCAGGGAGTACTTGTCGGGCATGGGGTTGCCGTCGGGACGACCCAGGTGGCTCATCAGGACCACAGACTTGGCCCCATGGTCCAGGCAGTGCTTGATGGTGGGAACGGCGGCTTTGATCCTGGAGACCGACAGAGAGAGAGCGAGAGAGAGCGAGAGAGCGAGAGAGCGAGAGAGCGAGAGAGAGCGAGAGAGCGAGAGATAGAGAGAGAGAGAGAGAGAGAGAGAGAAATTAAACCAAACCACACCTGATCATTACACTCTGGGCATGTCTGGCTTACCAGCTGCATTCTGCAGTAACACAACTCATCTCCAAGTTCTGGGCATCAATCTTGATCTGCACTTTATGCAACATTTTGTGGACTGGTTCAAAACTCAAAAGGAAACTCTGTGTATGTCTTTTGGGGTAATTATATGTGGGGTTGTTTTTTTTTACTCTAGCACCTATTTGAAGTGTGTGTGTGTGCGTCTGTGTGTGTGTGTGTGTATTGTACTGTACATTTTTCTTTTGCAGTAAGGCCTTTGTGACGACTCACCTCTGGTTGTTGGTGATTTTACCGTCCTTCATGGGCACGTTGAAGTCAACCCTTTAATGAGCAAGAAAGAGGAAATTCCAATGACAATCATGACAATGACACATGGACATCAGCACAGAGTGATTCAGAACGGCTACATATGTACTCCATTATATCTCACACACACACACACGCACACACACACACACACACACACACACACACACACACACACACACACACACACACACACACACACACACACACACACACACACACACACACAGAATAGGAGATGCTGTGTCACCGCTGCTGCTCCCTGACTCAGCACTTCCCTGTGTGCAGTACCTAGAGGCATTTTCAAAGGGGCCACATGGGACATGATGGAAAATATGGATACACCTGAACTTCTTCTCACATTACTAAAACCTTACTGGCCATCCTGAGAACAATAACTGTATAGGGCCTATTAGAGGTGCTATTATTCTGACATGACATCCAGTGATGAGAATGGGAAGACAGACATCCCTCCATATGTCATCCATTTCAAGCATATGGAGAGCCAATGGGACGTGGGGAGGATAGTATCACTGGGCAGGCTGCAGATGCATGGAGGGAGAGTGTACTTTATCTATATCATGTGAGCGCATGTGTGCTGACGCGCCTCCCACTGTAGTTCTATCGCAACACTACTATCGGCCTCCCAGACAGGACTTTGGAATACTACTGGCAATTCTATTGACTTTTACGCAGCCAATAGACGAGTTCGTGCGCGCTATTACGCCCCCCGTTTCGTTCGTGTCTCCCGATTGACTAACGGCGCGTGCAAGGGAGCTAGAACAGTCTTTGCGGAGGGGATTTCAGTTGGCTAATCCGAAGGAACATGCAGAGATAGCTGATGGTTAATGTGTGTCACTCACAACGCTACTGGCGACGCAAATAGGTACCGGCGCTTTTGAGTCAGACACACACAGCAGCACGTTCGCCCACTGTCACTCTTGGCAACCACCGATTACGTAAGCCAGAGACAACTCCCCCATCCTGCAGAAGAGCTAGCTCTACCGCTATCGTCTGGGTGCGCACTTGACGCCCTATAATCAAAAACATTTTGGGGGGGATTGTTGAATATTCTGGCGCATCTTTTGTTAGTCATCATAGCCTACGAGACAACAACGAGCGTCCTGAGAAAATGCAGACGCACACTTCATGCTCATCGGCTACTACGTGTTTATTCTGCAAGCACGAGCATCAGTGGGAGGCATCACCTGTCACATAACGCTTCCATAACTTGCATATTCAGCTACACCACACAATGTATGGCTACAACCATTAAAGTATTGCTGACAGGTCAGAGTAAGGCAGAGATGTCCCTGGACCTCGAAATTCGAAAAGTAAGAATCATAATTTTAGTTTGGATCAAGCTGAAACCTCACGATGTGACATTTACAGTGGGAAGCTCCTCGCACACATTCAGTTTGCTGCACCATGGCATGACATGGGCATCGGGCACCGCTGTGGCCGTCTGACATTTAGACAACTGGGTGTTGGTTTTCACTCCTCTGCTTCACGACCGTAGAACAGCCTCCAGCTGTCTAGTTCTACTTCTTTGATATCCAAGAAACTAATCTAGAAACCTCAATGCAAGCAAAGGCCAGTGCTGAAATTGACAGAATTGGTAAAACGTGACGCTTGGCACATCGTCCACTTCCGGTACTTTCAGCACGTCGAGATAGCACATTTTAGGGAATATCTTCAGCTCAAATATACAGCCTAAAGCCGAAAGATGCTGTCATTTCCTACCAATTAACCTACGGTTTTGAAGTTTAACACAATATGAAGTCGACATTAGAATCAGTCAGACAGAAGCAACTAGTGAGCAGCGCAGCACAAATCGATGATAGCCATTCATACATATTCACCTCATGATGACTCGCTTGCCCTTCACATCCACCTTATCCAACGTGAGTTTAGATGACAGAGACATTTTGAATCTCAATTTGATCGTGCCACACCGTGTTCCTTCCCTGATGAGCCTTGGTTGCAGAGGGGTAGACGCTACTTCCCAACTGTGAATGACCTTAGCGCAATGAGGATTTCATGTATCTGTGGAGCCCGCCTTCGCACCACACACACTGTATTTGATTGGTCATCAACCTGAACGGAGACTCTTTCCTTGGATATTACTGGGTAAGGCTACGGCCAATCACATGCGATTAAATATGACAGAGGAAGTCACGTTCTCCCCACCCTACTTATAGCAACAACGGTGCGTAAATGAAATACCTTCACTTGACTAATTTGGGAATCTAACTTCAGAGGACCCATTGAAAGTATTAGTGTTAATTCATTATTAAATGTATCTAAGGCAAGGTTCTTAATGTTACATTAACAGCGTGAAGGCAGCCTGTTGTGCGTGCCACTCAGATGCACATGCTCGAAGGCGCACGTTCACCATGGTAGAAATCATGGAAATGACATGGAGAGGGTCTGAATTACGCAAAGGTAGTAGCCCACATTAAACCACATCTAAACCCGTTTCTTCAATATGGCACTTTCAATATCGATGCATTGTTGTGGGAAATGGAAGCAATAGTCACTAACTGTTAATTTTGTGATGTGTAATTTTGTGATATGCAATATCTCCTGAGGGCCTATGGGTTAGTAGTAGTAGGGCCAACGTGCATACAATGCGCACAGCGCTAGACATTTGAATCAGCTGCTTAACCCTCACTCTGTCACTTAAGCATGAACATGAGAAAGGGCATACACTCTAGGAATACAAGTGCTAAAGCAGGTTATGCATAGGCCACATGTCACCAACACCAACAGCTCCATTTTCTTATAAAGGTTTCTCATTTTTTATTCATTGATAATCAGCCGTGTTACTAAAAAGCGCAGTCTATGCCAATTTTCCTATGTATTCTTTGAATATTAATTGACAATTCCCATCATTTTGCAGTAAATAGTGATGCCAGGCAAACTGAATAGCCACATCTGAACTTATTTTCCACTTTTGAAATATGTCAGTGACATATTGTGATGACATATGGCTGAATATGAGTGACAGATGGCTGAAATGAGTGCGACAGGCTGTACCGTACTGACTCCAAATGTATACAGTATGAATGAAACGAGATTAATTTAACAGTTTAGGATACAATTAATCACAAACAAAAGACTATTTTTACAATATTCTCTAGACTTGTGCTCGTTTCATGATGTGCATCACACATTTTACAGTGTTGTTTCACCTTTCCTGGCTAGATTTTACCTTTAGTGTGATCAGATATCTAGCTCAAGAGGTAAATTAGATGACACAATAGCTAGAGCTTCTATGTCTTGGAGGGGGAGGGGTAAACGTGTTCTTATGTTAGTCTCTGATGTAATCTGGTCAAGAACAGTGCGTCCATATTAATAACACAAACTATAACGTCCACTAGGTGGCAATATAACATCAATCCTGTTTTTTTAATCAACATTGCAAGTCATGCAATGGAGACATAATGTTACTTACATTTCAAGGAGGAAAATACCCTTTTTCAAAGTCAACACATTTTCTTTTAATCAACCCAACATTTGTCTGTTTATTGTTTTTGACCAAATTATCACCAACCCTTGACTTCAATGCACATGCAGGGCAGAGCAGAGCAGAGCAGAGCAGTCCTATGATGCCAGCTACTGTGCCAACCCCTATGCCAGCGGCAAAGCAGAGGAAGAAATGAAGTCCTTTGAGTGGCTTTCTGGCATTCAATCAATCTGAAACCCTTTGCACCGGGCGATTTTATCAAGAGAGGGGGTGTCACTGATTTGGGGCAGCTGCTGAAGGGGATAGTGGCTAGCGGTCTTGGCTATGTTTCCCAACCTTTTTTTGTCTCGTGCACAAGCATTTTTTGTGTGTCATGTGTCCTGAGTAGGCCTACCCCCTCTATATCCCTGCAGTATGTGCTCAAGTACCCCTGGTTTGGAAACACTGCTCTATCCCAATGTGACCACATTCCTTCTGCATATATTTGTTATGATTACGTTTTTTTCCATGTACCCCCTGAGGTGTACTCATGTACATTACATTACATTACATTGCATTTGGCAGACGCTTTATAACCAAAGTGACTTTCAAAAGAGGACATATTCAAGCCAACATCACAAGCAAATACAAAGTGCACAGGAAATATACAGAACAGCAAGTGCAGTTGCAATTGTTGTTTATTTATTTATTTATTTATTTATTTATTGATTGATTGATTGATTGATTGATTAATTAATTAATAAAGAGTAAACACACACACACAAACAAACTAAAACATCATGTCAAGAGTCTGCCCTGGGGCTAGGCCAGCTCAGGCATTAGTTTAGCTTCTCTTGAAAGAGGAAGGTTTTTACTTGTTTCTTGAAGGCTGCAAGAGATGTACCCCTATTGGTACACGTACCCCTGGTTGGGAAACACTGGTCTAGGCAGCAGGCACAGAAGCAGCCTCTCCCTTTGTTGCGTCTGTCTGACTGCCCTCTTTTGGCGGTGCTGGCTAGCCTCCAGCCATTCTTGGCTGCATTAACCCAGTTCACTGACCAGGGGCCTATGCAAAGCTGGTTCAGGAGTGAATCAGGTTAAGTTAAGAGGTAAACCACCTAATTAGAAGAGCCTAGAGTCCGCGTTTTCTTCTCATTTTCTGAGGACTCCACGCTCTTCTATTAGGTGATTTACCTCTTAACTTAACCTGCTTTACTCCTGAACCAGCTTTGTAGTACAGTATAGGCCCCCGATCACTAGAGCCAGGCCTTAGCATCAACCTCAGCCATTGTTGCTGTGATTATTGAGACCGTGGGGCACTTTTGTGAGTTGGTTCCCTTTTTAAGATTTTCCCCTCCATTTCTGGTAATGGTTTGCTCCTATAGTCCCTCTTGTTTCAGAGTTGTAGTGTGTTGCGAGCCTTGCACTTTGCCAGCCTTTGAGGCATTTTCTGGCCTCTGTACAGTAACAGTAACAGTAGGCCCGTGCATGCTGTGACGACAGGAAGGGGGAAAGGGCAAACACACCAAACATGCACAACTTGCAGAAACCTGTTGCTGCTCACTCACAATCTCCTGCCTGTGGGGTTGGACTACATGCCTTCTGGACGGTTATCTTCATAGATTATTTGTGGCTGCAATCCTCCTGCATGAACAGCCCTGTCCCAAATTCAAAGTTGAAAATCTGAAAGCTACGCTATTCCAAATTAGGAGGAAGTGGGCCTGCCCGACCTCTGGTTAGTAGCTAAGTCTGTAACATTGCGTGCAAGAGCTCTAAAGAGACCCCAACAATAAGCCCCTTTTTGGTGACAATAAGCCCCTTTTTGTTGACAATAAGCCCCTTTTTGGTGACAAAGGGTGTATTCCAATCTGTTGACGTCTGTCCTCCCTTGCTCACTTGCCTGCTTGTGACCTCATGATGATGTCACTGATGACAGAAAATTAATTCAGTATCTTGCAAAAGCACAATTCTATTGTCATTTTCTCATTTGCAATTGGGATGGTGAATGAAAAACAGTCCCCTGAAAGTTGTTGTGGTTAGCCTGACAGCTAGGAAACTTTATTGTTTTCTCCACGGAGGAGGGTACAGGAGGCGGGGCGAGGCCACAAGCACAAGTGGAGGACGGGAGTGTGCATACTGGAATGCACCCAAAGTCTCTGGGCCAAAATAGAGCTTCATTTGGGACGGCAGCCAGTCTGAAAGCATAATGGACTAATGCTCTATTGACCTTCTTGGTGAAGATGTCTTGTTGTTGGCTGTTGTGTGGCTGCAAAGTGTGGTGGTTCGACCACTCGGCTCGGAGCTACATAAAATAACCCTGGCTAAGTACGTACAGTACAAACCCACATTTGGGCACTTTCAGATTGCGTGTTTGTATGCTGTCTGTCTACTTTGTCATTTAGTCATTTTGGGTAGGGTGCACACATTTAAAATCACTTGTTGCAGGTGCCAGACAAAAGTGTCAGACAATTCAAGAAAGTAGGTCTGTACACTGCAGAATGAGCTCCAAAAAATAAACGTTATTAAATTAAAACGGCAACGTTTTCACCCTGGATCTTACCTGACGAAGATCCAGGGTGATACAAACATTGCTGTTTTAATTTAATAAAGTTTATTTTTGAAGCTTATTCCGCAGTGTGCAGACATACCTTCTTGAACAACTTTGTCATTTTGCCATAATTATTAAAACATCATGCTTTATTTATTTGGGCATGTGGTACCTAGCCATTCCGTGCCCTCCTAGTGATGCAACAGCTTCAGCGTTGCTACCAGTCAGGTCAAGAGTCAATGTAAGTACTTTCTGTGTTCCCGCAAATGCGGGAACTTCTCCCACTTTGTTGAGAAGCAAACAATCATTAGCAAACCAAGGGAGGCCATTTGAGAAATGTTGTTTGGGAAATGTTAATTGTTATGCTCTTGGTCAGACCAAGTCTCGAAGAGATTTGAAAGTCAATGATAATCAGGCTATGTGGTACCTTGACACTTTCATGAAAGGCCATGATGCCCCCATCCACGTTGTCCTGGCCCCTTGACACCTTTCGCCCCCTGGACCTGAGCTTGGATGACATCCGTTATTATCCCACCCCTTCAGGTATGTAAAAACACAACGTTCAAAATGATTTGCATTCAGACTCAACATGGTTAGCATCTGTGTGGCCAGTCAGAATGTGATGTGGAACTTTCACATACATTCTACATTCTGGGTCTTCAATCAATCATTTCATGTTTATTAGGACCACCATGTACAATTAAAACATAAATGTTTCCATTCCATGCACTGCACCAGATTTACTTACGTACTTACTTAGGCCTTTACATTCCTTTCGGAACATGGGCCATCGATGAAGAGCTTCCACCCTTGTCTGTCTTGGGCCATTTTCTCCAGCTGTTTCCACGACAGTCCCATCTTCTTTACATCATGCTCTGTGCTCCTTCTCCAGTTGTTCTTGGCACCAGATTTAGCCTTAGGCTATAGTTTTCATCTGTAGTTCCTGACATTAAAAATAAAGAATATACAATAGAATAATACATTAGAGCAGTCAAAAACAAATTAAAATACACATAAAAACAATAAACAAATCACTCATATGGCATATCCCCTGTACCGCCCTACCCCCCACCGCCACCCACACACCGACTCGCACCCACCCAAACAAAATATAAAAATGTCTTTAAAAAAATAAAAATAACAAATAAAACATTTACCATAAGACATTGCTATCACTATATGTTGGTGGTTACAAGTTTGGTTCTTTTTAAGAGCATAAAGCTGTGACTAAAGCTTTTGAAAGAGCCACAGCTCTTCAGGTCACCTGGAAGAGCATTCCACTGTGATGTGCCTTTGTAGGAAAAAGAGGATTGCCCAAATGTTGTACGGTAAGGTGGTATACTACAGTCATAAACTGATGCAATTCTTTTTTTTGTTACTTTGTTTATTGGTAGGATTGTTCACAAGGCTTACAGTTCATTTCAACATGACATTTCATCATCATCAACTGATGCAATTCTTGAGGATCTTAGGCTATTACCTTTTGGATGATAGGCTTATGAAATGGTCATTTTTGGCCATGATGTAGAAAGTTAGACAAACTGTCTAAGATGAATTTTCGTTTACAACATAGCCTGCCCTACACCATAATTACAGTCAGTATGTTAATATCAGACAACTCTACTATCAAATCCTACAAGTACCCTGCAAAAGTACCAGCATTATGAATTACCGTAAACCCTCAAAAGAGCCAGACAAGAGTCAGAAATGTGTAGGCGACGTCACGTTCCGAGGTGATGACTACTACACCACTAGTCTGCTTCTGGAAACCAGCATTTGTTCGGTCGTGGACTCGTTTCTGAGACCCAAGGCATAGGAAACCGAATGAACAGATAATATGCACATCATGCTCGAAAGTATAGTTTTATCCAATGGGGGAATAGACTACAGACGTCCCCAGAAGAAACAGCAGTCGAGTAACAAATCAGATCTAATTCGGGGAGGTTTGGGTACCAGTTTAAATAGACTACAACGCTCCGCCCGCACCATCTAAGGGAGACGTACAAATAAAGAAAGGACAATCTGTAGTAGGCTAATATAGCCTATGATAGCATTATATACCCCAAACCTGTAGTTTGGCTTTATGCCTAAAGCTCACGCTTGGTACGTGCATGGAGGAGAAGACGTAATGTCGAGAGAGTGAAGATGTTGTGGGTTGTCCAAGAATGTACGTGCGCGTTTACTAGCAGAGTCACGTTTCTGTTCAGTACGTGGCAGGGGAAGAAATACGAAAGCTTCTCGAAATTTTCGGAGAGTTCTAGAGAGTGGTTTTGCCCGTGTTCAACACAGTGCGCGCTGACCCGAGAACTTTTTCAGCGCTCCATTTCCAGTATCAAAATTCTGCAAGGTAAGACCAAATATAGCTGCATTTGTACAATACAAGGCTACGTTGTTTCTCACAGCTCTTCTAAGAAAGGCTACGTTGTTACATCTTTGTAACAACACCAATGTCAACAACTTTGTAACAACCTGTCCAATGTAGCGAATTCTGTCATTATCGAAGTATGGCTGTAGGCTACGGTTTGAAATGTACCTCATAGCCTGTTTTAGAGAAGTTGAAGCTTATATAGATGTTGAGAACAGACCCAAAATGGGGTGATGAAATATGATGGGTTATGTCGGCACTGAAGGCGGCGAAATCAACAGTGCCTTGCTCTTTTGCGCAAGGGTGAAACAGCCTGATTTTCTCTAATACGATTAATATGTAATTACCACATTTTTTGCCTATAGAGCTTTAGGCTATGTAGCCTACATTTTGTCAATTAGTCAAACCTACCTTCTCACCATGTCAGACATGGGCTTCATGGAATGCGTTGGTATAGCCTACAATTTTCTGTACATTCGTGAGAAATTCCAAACTGCTAAAAGCCACAGAATGGCAAATAGAAGAGCGAGGCTATTCCTGAAACGTTGGTCTGTTTCTTCTCAGACTGTAGATTCCGTTGTGGAAATAATAGTGCAAACTTAATGTCATTTACTTGTGGAGACTTTAGGTGCCATGTGGCAAACATCAGGGCCAGGGTCATTAGGCCTATTTGGACTGTCTTTCCTCTCACACATCCACCCTCACCTTTTCCATAGCGCCCTTGATGGAGATGCGGGCAAGACACCAGTTATTTATTGAATGAAGCACTTTGTGAATTAGAAAAGTGGAAATGTTTTGTGGCAGGGTGTGTGTGTGTGTGTGTAGAATGTGAAGCAGGAGGTGTCAGGTCGTAAATAATCGTGGGGGAGCCCTGGCCTGCAGCCTCTCCAAAGGGCCCCACGGGGGGCCACGGGTCCCCTGCTGGAGGGAGATCTCTGGATGTGTGTGTGTGAATCAGGCTACTGTTAACACTAGTAGAAAAGCTAAATTTAGCCTCTTGTGGTCAGATAGTAAACAGGTTTGTTGTTGTGTTACATGCAGCAATGCAGTGACAGTAGCCTATGAGTGAATGCCATAGGCCAAAGTATGGGACAGATTTCTTAATCAATGCACTATGGGGCACAGTGTTTTGAAGATCTTTCCAATTATGTGGTGGAGAAAGGGGGGGGGAGAAAAAAAAAGTCTAATTCGCTAGAATTAAACGTGATGTGATGGGTGTGGTATAATCTGCACCCTAAGTGGAGTGCAACGATTATGAAGTTGAGATGTAACAACAAAGAGTATGAGAGTCCTCTCTGTTTGCTTTGATTTTATTTTTAGCATGGACATGTTTGCTCTTGATGACACAATGCAATATAATATGACATGCGGTAGGCTTAGGCTATAGATTGTTTCTTTTGTTCTCTATATGGGGTTCTGGCTGCAGGCACATAATTTGATATGATATGATAGGATAGGATATGATATGATATGATATGATATGATATGACATGACATGATATGATATGATATGATATGATATGATGGGATATGATTTGATTTGATTTGATTTGATGTGATGTGATGTGATGTGATGTGATGTGATATGATAAGTTGGTAAGGAAGCTAAATATATAAGAAGATTGTCTCTGTGCCACTGCCAGCCAGGGGTTTCAGGCTGCAGGGCTTCACTGTCACATTAGTCATCCCAGAAGACAGTGTATGGAAGAATAAATGCAACCTGACAATTGGATGTTGACTTTTTACAGAATGCATAGTTACAGCTCTAAAGGTTAAGCTACAATTTATGGTGAGGTTGAGCTACAGTGGAGAGACATTCTGACTGGAAACATGCAGTAATAGTGTCCTTGTGCCAATTACTTGTTCTGCAAACTACATTTTCGTAATAATTTAAATGCACTTACAAAAACATTAAATGATGTGAATGTCAAAAACTTTGACCATTTTCCATCTCCAGCCTCCCCCCTGCTGCCCTGACTGGATGGACACTGTAGAGAGCATGGATGCGCTTGTTTAAACAGACCAGATGTGCTTTTGACTGATGTTCAGGAATAGGTTTGGTCAGAACGCAACTTCTCGTCTGGTGTGGTTAATGCTTTGGCAAGTTCATTAAGAATTCTCTTGCCATTTTGGTCTTCTGTGGTAACATCTGCGTTCAGTCAGCATGTTCTGGAGAACTCAATTTGATTATGTTAAAAGGAAAAGAATATGCTCGAGCAACACTTAGTTTATGGACTGTTGAATGGAACAGAGAAGTTGCAAAACTAAACACAGTTGATGTATCAGCCTGCATTGCATTGTATCCCCCAATGTTTTCACATGGTTTCCTGTAGTAGGCAAACAAAGTTTAGAAACTTTACAACCTTCATGGGGGGATATATGGCATGGGAGAAGGCATGTAAGGAACAATTAAACACTGTAAAAAAACAAAGGAATGTTGGCCCTGCCGTGGCCAACCTGTAGGGCACTCGCCTGCCATGCGGGGTGACCTGGGTTCGATTCCCGGCCCGGGTTCTTTGCCGACCCCTCCCCGTCTCTTTCCCAATTCACTTCCTGTCCACCTCTCACACCGTCCTATCAAATAAAGTTGAAAAAGACCAAAACAATTCTAAAAAAAAAAAAAAAGGAATGTTATCTGTAAATTTTCCATTCCTCGAGCTGCTTGTCTAGTTGTGCATATAGTTTGTTTTGTTGCAGCTGGATTAGTCCAAACAAGTTCTGAGTTTCATGGCGCAATGTGGCATTTTAAAACAATTTAAGTGCTAAATGATATCACATAAAAAACCTGACGCTAGTCATCATATGGTCGTGCCGCTGCAGAAGATTACTGGGATCTCCCATCCTGCACGAAGTGAAGGCCACGTGTTCTGGAAACATGACAGCATTGTTTATAGCTTTGCGGTTGAGCGGGGCACCTGTGCCCTGTGTGTACTGTAATTTAGCAATCTAGAGTGGGATTAATTCTGCACAAGCAAGTGAAGGAAGGGAGCCTGAGGGGGTGGGGTTGAGAAGCTGCTGGTTTGGGATTTAGGGTAGGAGGTGAAAGTGAGGGGTGTGTGTGTGTGTTTGTGGAGTGGATCTGAAGCATGCTGTTAGGTACACAGACGCACCACACTGGCTTTGGAGTAAACACTCATCACACTGGAATGAGCTGCAGCAGCTGCGCTGGGCTGGGGACTGGGGACGGGGGTATGCTGTCTGTGCCCAGAACACCAGGCCTATTCCATCAAACAGTATTGAGACTGTCACAATGTTGTAATGGACAATTTATATTTTGTTCTTTCCTGATTATACTGCATATGTTATTAATGTGTTTTTCTGTGTATACAAAAATGCTTATTCTAGTTTGAGCCTTTTAGTTTGACCTACATCTGTTTAGAGCTACTCCGCTGTGAACTTACTGCTAGCTGCCCTTGTGAAACGCCTTGACGGTCCCAGAGCACGCTGCCATGAACCCCAAACCGTCACTACCACCACAAAAGTACAGCCTTTCAGTCATATGAAACAAACAAAGAAAAGCGCGAAGTGCTACTACAAGCAGAATTGCCAGAATTTATCCAGTGAGTGCAGTATATTTTATGTGATGGGGGAAAGTGACAACGGGGACAGAACGGGACTGTGAGTGTTGTTTTTGCTCCACAGATGTTACACAGCTGCATGACTAGAGAGGCCAGGCATCTGTGCCATATCTCCATTTGTTACTGATTATTTTTAGGGCTTGTTTTGCCTTTATCTTTTACAGGACAGTGGAGGAGAGACAGGAAATGAGTTGGGAGAGAGACAGGGAAAAGGTCGGCAAATGACTCGGCCCGGAATCAAACACGGGTCGCCGGCGTAGTAACCCAGTGCCATACCATTAGGCCACGGCCAACGGGCCGTCTTTTGTTCTCGATGCTCGTAACTCCTCTGGCGTCAACACACCAAAGAGTCTCTGAGCTCTGGGCATGAACCCCTTCCTGTTTAGTTCCAGAGTAGACCAGACGAGCATGACAACACACTACAGCCAAGATCCACTTCACTCTGAGCCAGCCAGCACTGTTTTCACCAGTAAATCAGCAATATAGAGTAGAGTAGAGTATCGTTTATTGATCCCAGGGGCTAATATGTCGGCGTCAGATTGATAGGGTGTTAAGACAGAAATGATAAGCGTCTTAAGCTCGGGCCAAATGGAATCGCAACGAGGGCTGTGTTGTAACCGAGTATGAAAGTAAATTATTACCTCGTCTTCCACCAAGGAGTTTATGTTTTCAGTTTGTTTGTTTGTCTGTTTGTTTGTCTGTCTGTCAGCAGGATGACTCGAAAACGTATGAACGGATTTGGATGAAACTTTGTGGAGTTGTTGGAAATGACAAAAGGAACAAGTGATTACATTTTGGTGGTGATCTGGATCACGATCTGGACCCAGGATTTAAAAAAAAGATTCTTCACTACTGTGGGCACTACTAGGGCAAATTTTGACATTCCAGTTTCCACGCAAAGAAAAAAACTCCACAAAAAGAAGGCAGAAATACTTTTAAAAAACAATATGGTGTAAAGTAGTCAAATGTTCTATCAAACAGCATCCTTGGCGGAGGTCTGCACTCAGTGTTCGAATTACGGGGGGTACCGGGGGGGTTTGACCCTCCCGATTGGGACTTGATACCCCCCAAATGGGACTAAATTACACTTTTGGGGGGTACTGGAAACATTGAGGTATTGTTAAAAATCAGATGTTAAAAATGTCTTGTTACTTGTAATTTTGAACGTGTACTATGAATAACAAAATAACATGAGTTTTTGGAACACCCCTTCAATGGACTGTACCACCAGCGGACGTTTCACATCCTCGCAGTTTGAGAGTTGTCAAAACATTCGGCAGCACCCACTGATAGGCAGGGTTGGTTCTGGTGCGCGGTGAATGTTACAGCTGCGAGCGAGGGGAGTCAAGGTGAAGGATCCCCGTGATTTGTGAGAAATGTACATGAAACTAATATGATTTCAACTTTAAAGAACTGAACTTACTAACACTCAAGACAGGTGACCGCCAATTCCCTTTCCCCCACGAGAGAAAAAAAAACGATAGCCCACATCAGAACTCCATCAAAGTCAACATACACAAGGGGTCTCAGTGAAAGAGGTGGACTGCAGAAAATAAAGGACGAGGCTCACCATGTTTGGAATATTATAATTTTTACTAAGTAAGAAGGCGCAAATGGATAGTGAGACTCCACAAACCAAGGATAGCTGTGTCAAGCAAGCTGTCTAGCGAGGCAAATGGATAGCAAGCAAGCTGTCTAGCGAGGCAAATGGATAGCAGCAGAAAGGTAGGAAAATTGGATTTTTACATTTTGTCCGCCGTGACAAATATAGGAGTAAATATTATTTTGACTTTGTTAGAGGCCATGCCATGTAGCATCTAGCAGTATTTTCCATGACTATGCTAGCATCTGATAGCACTTTTCAATCTCAAGAAAAGCGCACACATTACAAGCTAGCTCTATGTGGAATTTGGGAGTTGTAATTCTGATAATTTACAGCTTGATTCTGTATGTCAGGGTTCACTTTCCTGTTGACACGAAGTTCTTGGTTGTGTTTCCGTGGTCACTCACTACATAATGTTAGTTGCTAGTTTGCTTTTGGAAAGCCGCATATAGCTGTTTGTTTGAGGTTGGCTCGGGCTTTTTTTGTTCAGCATTGAGTGAGTTGGTTGTGCGTCTGTGCTTGTTGTTGCCAACTGTAAATTGGAGACGTTTTTGTTGCAGCAACGCGTGTGTATGACAGAAACTTTGGCTACTAGGTGGTTGAATCGGAGCATCAGTTTTCTCCGGTGTCGTGCTCGCTCTGGATTGTTGAACCTGACGTTGTTGCCAGTTCACTGCGCGCAGCACATAGGCAGTGTACTGCAGTGACAGATGATTTCCACTCCAAACATGCTCAAACTCTGCTTGGTGGCATTACATCTAAACCAAGCCAGTCTAAACTATTTTCTACTTAGGCCTATTTCTATGGCCACAAATCTGAAAACCCTGTCCAATATCCACTTTTACTCGCAGATGTTCATCCAAAACAGTTCAATCATGGAAACACCTAGGCTACTGAGACGGGTGCTTTGATGTGATCTTCCCGCAAACGTGGTCACTTGATTCATATGAGCTCTAGCAGGCAGTTTGCAAATAGTATATTGTTGTTGTTGTTTTGCACATCACGTCACATTAAAGCTCTGTTGTTGTATTACATTTTGTACAGTATATTACCACTCCCAGGAAAAAGATATCTCGCCCTTTTTTTTGGGGGGGGGGGGGGGGGGGGGGGGGGGGGGGGGGGGGGGGGGGGACGTCATCATTTGGTCCGCAAAAAGTCCGACCCCCCCGAACCCCGGTGGATAATTCGAACACTGTCTGCACTCTTGAGTGCATTTCTAGTTATTCTTGTCTTTTGAATAGTAGGAGAGTGTAGCTGTAGATAGTTATTTGAATAATTACTGTACTTATATGAATTCTTGCACTGCAGATTTGTATTCATAATCACCTGTATCAGCTGTACTGAAGGCAAATAAGAGGTGTTTGGCTGTGGAGTTGATGACTGGAGAGTGATGATTGATAAGAAGTGATGGTTGATGAGAAGTGACAGTTTTTAGTGGAAGTGGAAGTGTTTGCATGGCTGTCTTTCCTCACACTCTTAGCCTCTTACCCAATGCTGTCTGGGTGAACTTGCACTAGTAGAAGTGCTTGTCTGGTACAGTTTGCAGTGTACAGTGTTCTCAGTGCTTGCAGTACTTTCTTCACATTTTTGAGCTGGGACCTCATGGTGTCTGGGTGAACTCAAACTACATAGTGACGTGTTGCTCTATTTTGTTGAAGTGATAGTAGTGCTTGTATGGTTTTCTTCAAATGTTTAAGTTCTTACTCAACGGTATCATGTGTATCCATTCTAGTGATCAGGGACCTATACTAAGAAGCATGTTCAGGAGTAAGGCAGGTTAACTTAAGAGGTAACTGAAAATAAAAGAAAGGTCCGCAACACTGTTAAATGCTCCCAAATATTTAATGGCACAAAAAATAAAGGTCCGCAACACTGTTAAATGCTCCCAAATATTTAATGGCACAAAATTTTGTGCCATTAAATATTTGGGAGCATTTAACAGTGTTGCGGACCTTTATTTTCTTTTCAGTTATCTTACGATTGGTCCAGCACCTGTGCCACTGATGTGCGCGCATTCTTTGACTTTCTGAATAACTTAAGAGGTAAATCATCTAATAGAACAGCCCGGACCCATTCTAGTCATATATCTACCGCTGACCTCCCGTGGAGCCACATTTGCTGAACGCACCGCAGCGCAGACCCTCCTCCCGATCCGCCTCAGGCCAACAGCTTACTCACTCAGAGATGAGCAAGAGGCTCCATTTACGAGACAGCCTCTTCACATAAATGAACACACATGCGCATGAACACACACAGCACAGGCATGTGTGCACACGTGAACATGTGTACACGCACACACACACACACACACACACACACACACACACACACACACACACACACACACACACACAACCAGATATGTAGAGAGCTCTGTACGTACCGCTAGATTTCAGTAACTTGGATACTGCAAACAAAGTGACTGTAGGGAGAGCCATTGCTATTTGAACTAACTAAATAACGAAGGGCTGATTGGGTCAGTTTGGGGTCAGGAGAGGAATTGTCCTCTTAATTTGCATTTTAAAGGATATCCCAACTTATATGTCTATGAGGGAGCTTAACACCAACGCTCACCCACCCTAACAAACAAGTTTTTAAAACTGCTTGCACATTTGTGCCACAATGAAATTGAGTGTGGTTAAAATTCTTTTCTTGAACGTTCAGTGTCTGAACAGGTTTCCAGGTTTGTTTTGGACCAAGTTCCAGGTTTTTACACATGCTTTAAAGAACAAGCCAGCTGCAACATGTCATTGGAATAGCCAGCGTGCATGTGTGGCTGAGGTCCCATTTGTCAGGGATGGGAAGGTGTTGTCTCTCTTTAGTTAACCAATGCCTGTTGCTCTCTTTCCCCCTCTCCCTCTCCCTCTTGCTCTCTCTCTCCCCCTCTTGCTCTCTCTCTTGCTCTCTCTTGCTTTCTTTCTCTCTCTCTCTCTCTCTCTCTCTCTCTCTCTCTCTCTCTCTCTCTCTCTCTCCCTCTTGCTCTCTCTCTCTCCCTCTTGCCCTCTCACTTGCTTTCTCGCTCTCTCTCTCTCTCTCTCTCTCTCTCTCTCTCTCGTTCTCTCTTTTTCTCTGTATCTTACTCTTTCTCTCTCTTTCCCTATCTCACTCCCCTCCCCTCTCTCTCTCTCTCTCTCTCTCTCTATCTCTATCTCTATCTGTCCCATCTCTGTAGATACAGCTACGGCGAGATGCAGACGTGTGCAGTCGTCTTGGTGTTCTGCCTGTGCAGTCTGGCGTGGAGAGCAGACGCGGAGATCTTCACCTCCATCGGTAAAGTTATCTGGAGACCCTCTGGCTGTCCCACACGCTTCACTGCAGTGCACAGAACTCTGGCCTGACTTTTGTTTCGTCTTTTCTTGTCTTTCTTTTTTTGGCTTCAACAACACGTTTTGGGTTTTGCACGTTATCTGCGAAAGGGCTGTGAGGGCTAAAAATGTTGCAACAAAGAGAATTTGAAAGAAAAATGTCAGCACACTTAAATCCCCTTTATGTTCTTTTGAATAATAGGCCAAGCTTTTGGTCTACTGACCTTCATCAGGGCTCAGTCAGTAGACCGAAAGCTTGGCCTATTATTAAAAAGAACACAAAGGGGATTTAAGTGTGCAGACATTTTTCTTTCAATTTTACAGTTTTTGTTTATGTTTGGCACCTTTTAATCGAGAGTGCGGTGTGATCTGGCTAAACACGCAACAAAGATAATTTAAAAGGAACGCCTTAATGGGAGCTTTCCAGGCTGACCAGTTCTGCCAAATGTGTTATTTGTTAAACTGTAATTATGTAGTTTATATTGTGATGATGATGAATAATGGCTAATTGTGGGCGCGTGTCTTCATGTGGCTCAGTTACAACTACAACAACTGGAAAGGAAACCATAACAATGGGCAGGTCAGTTCTCGGTGACACTGTTCGATTTTATTGTTTTCCCACAAGCACACTTGTTCTTTCAGTGGAGGTACTGCGCCTTTGGACTTGGTGCCTGGTGTGGGTGCGTAGGTTCCAGTGGATTACCTTGAAGCAAGGAAGGGGAACTCGCACACCATAATGCAGAATGCAATAGTAAACTTTTGTTGCATTAAGGGAAAAAAAAGTGCTACCCAAGTGCAGTGCAGACGTTTCGGTTACAGTCAGACCATCATCAGAAGCACACTCACACATATGCACACACATATGCTAACAATGGCTTTGTTTATGAACGCAAGCCACGTCGTTCTTTTGATCTAAAACTTTTGGACATTTTGATTCTCGAAATGTTAGTGTTCCAAAAAAATGTGGTCCAAATATATCCCCTGTTGTTCGTCATTGTGGCTCTCTCTATTCCCATTTGGAGGAATGAAATAGACGATTGCATACAATCACCCGTGACTAATTATGGGTTGAAAGAGAAGACCAACACTTCCCACGTCAGTCACAGTGGTTTGGAAAACACTGGATTGACAAGAAGACAACAACATTCGTCAGTGTCTGTCAAGTGAATTGTCTGTCCCAAACTTTCAATGTCTCTGTAGCCTCTTACTGCAGATGGGGTCGCCAGCGGGCCTATTCACTATTTGCTGGAAATACTCAACAACATCATAACAACATTGCTATGACATTACTGACAGCCTTAAAGGGACACTGTGCAGGAAATGGTCAAAAAAGGTACTGCAACTATGCTACTCATTGAAACTGGGTTGGCTATCGCCAAATTTGATATTTACATGAAAGTTTACTAAGTAATAAACACATATTTTCTAGTATTGTCCAAGTAGAGTCATTTATGCAGCTAAAAATGGCTATTTTTAATAGCCATGGACCATGGAGAAGATCCCCTTTTCATGTATGAAAAGTGCAATTTTTGCAGTCATAATGAATACTTAGAATTTGATGGTGGTGATAAGTATTCATGAAAAAGGTATCATTAGTGAATGGGCAGCATGAATTCTGGAAATAAACAACTAAAAATCTCACACAGTGTCCCTTTAAGTAACAGATTAGGACATAGCCATTACAATTTTGGTGACAGTAAGGTTATAACATAGGCTCTGCGCTAAGGGGTTACAAGCATCAATGTGCAGCTCTTGTCCTTAAGGTGCCATGTTGCTCTGTAGCTGTGAAGTGTTTGATGAATAGGACGCTGTTGGAAGTGATTGCTATCTGCATTCTTGCACCTCACGTGTTGCTCCCCACCCCATTCCCCATTCCCACAGGCCAAATGACAGACTTGATCTACACGGAGCGGGAGCTGGTCCAGTCGCTCAAGGAGTACATCAAGGCGGAGGAGTCTAAACTTGCAGCTGTCAAGAGGTAGGCCAGCCAGCTGGGAGGGAAAACAAAATGATCTGCACACAATCGTGAAGCAAGATTAATCAGACACTGGCCATGTTTAATTAAATAGTTCTGTCGAGTTTACATTGCACTTTCATTTAGTTCTTTCTGAATTGTGAAGTGTTTACATGTTGTTTTCAAAACGGAATTGAGTTTTATTCTGAATTAAATTCTGTTTTCTTGTCCATACTAGTAAATATTGCGGTAACGCTTTATTTTACGGTACAGTATTTACTATGTACTTTCTGGGTAACAACTGGGTAACAGAGAGAAATTACATGGTACCTAGAATGTAAAAAGGTGGTAATTATGATGTAAATACTATGTAATTACAGGGGAAAAGCTCAAAACTTACCATGAAACTACACTGTGTATTTTCTGGGTAACAATTGGGTAACAGAGAGAAATTACCCAATTGTTATCCAGAAAATACACAGTGTAGTTTCATGGTAAGTTTTGAGGTTTTCCCCTGTAATTACATAGTATTTACATCGTAATTATCCCCCTTTTTACATTCTAGGAACCATGTAACTTCTATATGGTACAGTATTTACTGTACTTTCTGGGTAACAACTGGGTAACAGAGAGAAGTTACATGGTACCTAGAATGTAAAAAGGGGGGTAATTACGATGTAAATACTATGTAATTACAGGGGAAACCTCAAAACTTACCATGAAACTACACTGTGTATTTTCTGGGTAACAATTGGGTAACAGAGAGGAATTAGATGGTGTATAAAATTTAAAAGGGGGGTTACTACAAAGTAAATGCTATGTAATTAAGAAGAAAATATCTCATGAATTACTATGACAGTACGGTGTATTTTCTGGGTAATTATTGTTTGATGGCAATTTAAAAAAGGATGAAAGTACTACCTATTTACCTGTTTGTTTTACAGCAATACCACATTTAATTACTAGGTTAATGTGCTGCTCTGGATGGTAATTACACAACTCCAAAGTCAGAACTTACAAGGGAATTGCCCCAGTATTTCATTGTAGTTACTGTGTTTATCACCATACATACCCATGTATTGCATGGGTAAATGTGGTACTTACCTGACAAAACAATTGCTGGTGTCACACATTGCCATTGGGCTTTATCTTCATTCTTGTAGACGTTGAGTCAAAACTGTTTGGTAAGTACATGGTAGGTTTCTGCACTGTTACCAAGTAACATATATTTATTTACAAGGTAAAGAAGGGGAAACTGTACTGTAAAGTAAAGCGAATGCTCTTACCAAAGTATTACCAATTTCTTAGTAAATGAAAGATGAATCACCGCACACTGGTATCTTTGCTGGTAGTTTATTTGGTGAATTACCAATTTCTTGCCAAGTAATTAAACTTCTTTCATAAATCATGTAAGTACATGGTAAGTTTCTGCACTGTAAACCGAGTTACAAATATTCAGCTACCAGGTAAAGAAGGGGAAACTGTACTGTAAAGTAAAGTGAATGCTCTTACCAAAGTATTACCAATTTCTTACCAAGAAAATAAACTTGCTATGGTAAGTATCTGCACTGTTACCAAGTAACAGATATTCAGTTACTAGGTAAAAAAGGGGAAACTGTACTGTAAAGTAAAGCGAACGCTCTTACCAAAGTATTACCAATTTCTTACCAAGAAAATAAACTTGTTATATATCATGTAGGCCTAAGTACATGGTAAGTATCTGCACTGTTACCAAGTAACAGATATTCAGTTACCAGGTAAAGAAGGGGAAACTGTACTGTAAAGTAAAGCGAACGCTCTTACCAATTTCTTACCAAGCAATTAAACTTATTTCATGTATCATGTAAGTAGGTACGTTTCTGCACTGTTACCAAGTTACAGATATTCAGTTACCAGGTAAAGAAGGGGAAACTGTACTGTAAAGTAAAGCGAACGCTCTTACCAAAGTATTACCAATTTCTTACCACACAATTAAACTTGTTTCATATCATATAGGCCTAAGTACATGGTAAGTATCAGCACTGTTACCAAATTAGGGGTCTTACACACCAAGGCGGTAAAGCGTCGCGGAACGGCCACGTTTTTTACCGGCGTCGGTGAAAATACATTGAAACATATCTGTCCTTACACACCAACCAGCGGTAGTCGGGCGTCAGCGGCGCGGGAGCCGGCTCCGCGCCGCGCTGCATTTGGAAAATAGAACTCGAGCGTATTTTTCACGCCGGCGACCGGCGGTGTCTCATTCAAATGAATGGCAAAGTAGCATGCTAGCTTTGGCTGTGGCTAGGGTTTTGAATAGGACTGGCCGCGCACGCCGACGCTGTCAGTGTGCAAGGCAGAGAAAAGCACGCCGGCCAAAACGAAGCAGAAAGACCGCGTCCGTCCTGCGACCGTTCCGTTCCGCCTTGGTATCTTTTGGCCCTTACAGATATTCAGTTACCAGGTAAAGAAGGGGAAACTGTTCTCATAGGACTCTGTGTTAATTGCTAGCATGTAGGTAACATTTGCACTGATGTAGTCAGAGAACGGCAGGAAGTACAGGAGAAAGGTATAACCCAATAACTTAACTCAAGGGGAAATGTAATATGAGCTCATTTCCAAACATGGGACAGTATCACTTTAACATCCGAGTTGGCAGCAGATATAAAGACTCATCAGACCAGGCCTACATTTTTTACAATACAAGACTAGAGAAAGTATTGCCTGGACTGTTTCTGCTGCCAACTCGGATGGCTGCCTTGTTCCACACACACACAGGTGCATATATTTTATTATTATTATTATTATTATTATTTCATTCCAGAATTCCTGCTGCCCGTTCTTCATTTCCATTTTCATGAATATCACTTTCCAATTTCTAGGTATTATGACAGCACACATTGCAATTTTCATCAATGAAAAAATGAAAAGGGGGATTTTCTCCATGATCCTCAATTTTTAATTTAGAAACAGTCATTTTTAGCTGCAAAACTTACTATGTTCATGTAACCCAGTTGACAAATGCATATTAAAAACGTATTAGTTGATTAAATAGCATAAATAGTAAAATGGGATAATAAATAGTGATAATACTGATAAGGCAATTCATGAATGAAGGTTTGGTATCGTTAAAAACACGATTAACATAGCAGGACTTTTACTGTGACAGTTACGTTATGGGACTTTTATTTTGACATGCGTTTCCACGCATTCAGCTTTCCGTGGAGCCGTTCCAGTCAGTTGAGCTGAGAAGAGCTCGAAAGCTGAAGGAAAGACTTCGTTTCTTCGGCTCCACCTTGGAGCTAGATATTCAGTGTTCGAATTACGGGGGGTACCGGGGGGGTTTGACCCTCCCGATTGGGACTTGATACCCCCCAAATGGGACTAAATTACACTTTTGGGGGGTACTGGAAACATTGAGGTATTGTTAAAAATCAGATGTTAAAAATGTCTTGTTACTTGTAATTTTGAACGTGTACTATGAATAACAAAATAACATGAGTTTTTGGAACACCCCTTCAATGGACTGTACCACCAGCGGCCCAAGCAGCAAAACACGTTTTCTGAACCAATTGACACGTTTTTTAACGGTGTCATTTAGGTGTTGAATAAAACCAACGTGTCAAACACGTTTGTGGAACGTTTTCTTTGACACGTTTGCAAAAACACCTTTTAAAAGCGTTCAATACACGTTTAGGTTTGGTGTCAAATGACACGTGAAAATACCAACGCATCTGACACGAAATCTGAACGTAGAAATTTGGTGTCAAAAGACACGTTTCTTAAAACACTGATCTGACACCAAATTCGAACATGCAGTTTTGGTGTCAAAAGACACGTTTTTTAAAACACTGATCCGACACGAAATCTGAAAGTACAGATTTGGTGTCAAAAGACACGTTTTTAAAACACTGATCTGACACGAAATCTGAACGTACAAATTTGGTGTCAAAAGACACGTTTCTTAAAACACTGATCTAGCACTGAAGTCCAAGTTGTTTTTGTCTGAACTGGATGCAGCTGTGCAGCTCGCGCTTGGCCGGTTGCTAGGCGACCGCTCTGATTAACTGAAAATTCACTTCTTTTGCCTGACCTGACAGACCTTCACCCTCTTGATTTCACCGTAAACTTTTACTATTTTATCCTTCATCTTTCATATTTTCACCTTCTTTGACTTTACCCGCATCCTCTTTACTACCAACTATCAACCCTCCTTTTGACAATTTCTCTTTCTGGATCTACAACGTGAAACTTCAAACGTGAAACTCCGGTGAGTTGTCATTAGCATTTCGCTAATAACATTTACTCATTAGAAACAATGGGGGCTTTTAGACTGTAATGAAACGTGGTTTCCATACTTCTAGTCTACCGTTACGAACATTGTATTGTTCTATAGACTAGTATTTAAGATTACTACAGGTGCCACCTCTGTATTATTTTATTAATAAGGTGAGAAGACATAGAAGTATGTTTACAAGATTTTGTTTCATATTTCATACACGAGTCCCTTGAACCCAACGGACATTACAGTGAAATCCTCGCGACCAGCAAAGCATGATTTTTAGAGTGGGCTCATGCAGCTGCGGCCCATTATATTTGTCATGAGCATCACTTGTTGAATAAGTTCTTCTTTTCATGTTTCAGGTGAAGCCAACGCAAGCGTCCTCTTCAGCATTGACAACAGAAAGCCCAGACACAGACTGCACTCTAGCCCCTTAAGTCCAAGTGGCAGCTTGTTTTTAAAATAAATAAATACATGCATTACACATATGCTTTTCTTCTTTTGCATAACTAGGCTAACTAAGGCTATAATAATAACAGTTGTAATAATGGTAATGGCCTCATAAATGCTATAGGATAAAGCATAGGCCAAATTTTAAGCCCCTAACTGAAAAAGCAAGCCCATATGGCGCTGCGGCAGGTTTTATTTTTGGTGTCAAAAATAGGTGTTGAACACGTAATAAAACCCAAATGTACACCTTATTTGTACGTCCGTGGACGTGTTTTTCCGAACGTGTTGTTTGACACCATTTTGAAACGTTTAGAGAACGTGTTGGACACCAAAAAATAACCCTTTCAGAACGTGCTGAGCACGTAATCGGGAACCTACAAATTAACCATATCTGAACGCAATTCTGAACCTATTCTGAACCAATTCTGAACGTGTCACTCACCAAAAATAAACGTTAAAAAAACGTGTTGGGCACGTTAATTTGCTGCTTTGGGGACGTTTCACGTCCTCGCAGTTTGAGAGTCAAAACATTCGGCAGCACCCACTGATAGGCAGGGTTGGTTCTGGTGCGCGGTGAATGTTACAGCTGCGAGCGAGGGGAGTCAAGGTGAAGGATCCCCGTGATTTGTGAGAAATGTACATGAAACTAATATGATTTCAACTTTAAAGAACTGAACTTACTAACACTCAAGACAGGTGACCGCCAATTCCCTTTCCCCCACGAGAGAAAAAAAAACGATAGCCCACATCAGAACTCCATCAAAGTCAACATACACAAGGGGTCTCAGTGAAAGAGGTGGACTGCAGAAAATAAAGGACGAGGCTCACCATGTTTGGAATATTATAATTTTTACTAAGTAAGAAGGCGCAAATGGATAGTGAGACTCCACAAACCAAGGATAGCTGTGTCAAGCAAGCTGTCTAGCGAGGCAAATGGATAGCAAGCAAGCTGTCTAGCGAGGCAAATGGATAGCAGCAGAAAGGTAGGAAAATTGGATTTTTACATTTTGTCCGCCGTGACAAATATAGGAGTAAATATTATTTTGACTGTGTTAGAGGCCATGCCATGTAGCATCTAGCAGTATTTTCCATGACTATGCTAGCATCTGATAGCACTTTTCAATCTCAAGAAAAGCGCACACATTACAAGCTAGCTCTATGTGGAATTTGGGAGTTGTAATTCTGATAATTTACAGCTTGATTCTGTATGTCAGGGTTCACTTTCCTGTTGACACGAAGTTCTTGGTTGTGTTTCCGTGGTCACTCACTACATAATGTTAGTTGCTAGTTTGCTTTTGGAAAGCCGCATATAGCTGTTTGTTTGAGGTTGGCTCGGTTTTTTTTTTTGTTCAGCATTGAGTGAGTTGGTTGTGCGTCTGTGCTTGTTGTTGCCAACTGTAAATTGGAGACGTTTTTGTTGCAGCAACGCGTGTGTATGACAGAAACTTTGGCTACTAGGTGGTTGAATCGGAGCATCAGTTTTCTCCGGTGTCGTGCTCGCTCTGGATTGTTGAACCTGACGTTGTTGCCAGTTCACTGCGCCGCAGGCCAGCACATAGGCAGTGTTACCAGTGACAGATGATTTCCACTCCAAACATGCTCAAACTCCTCTTGGTGGCATTACATCTAAACCAAGCCAGTCTAAACTATTTTCTACTTAGGCCTATTTCTATGGCCACAAATCTGAAAACCCTGTCCAATATCCACTTTTACTCGCAGATGTTCATCCAAAACAGTTCAATCATGGAAACACCTAGGCTACTGAGACGGGTGCTTTGATTTGATCTTCCCGCAAACGTGGTCACTTGATTCATATGAGCTCTAGCAGGCAGTTTGCAAATAGCATATTGTTGTTGTTGTTTTGCACATCACGTCACATTAAAGCTCTGTTGTTGTATTACATTTTGTACAGTATATTACCACTCCCAAGAAAAAGATATCTCGCCCTTTTTTTTTTGGGGGGGGGGGGGGGAGGGGGGGGGGGGGGGGGGACGTCATCATTTGGTCCGCAAAAAGTCCGACCCCCCCGAACCCCGGTGGATAATTCGAACACTGTAGATATTGATAGAAAATTAATTCTAAGTTAGAGATACCTACTTCTAAGTTTCATTTTGGACCACCGAGCGACCTGCTCTGTAAATCTTTTGTGTTTTGAAGAGCAAGAAGCTGCGCTTCGTCGTGTATTGTTTCTGTTGAATCGTCTCGGTAAGGCAACCACCTGTATTTTCCCTACGGATGTAACTTGAATGTTATTGCTTATCACTGTGAAATACTTCGGTGAAACCTCAGAATTGTATTTTGTTTCGTTAATACTTGTTGTGTTTAGTGTGAAAAGGGTAGCCTATATTTTGGTTGAATTGAGTATAAGTTTAAAGCTTGGAATGAGCGGCCTGTAATTCACATGCTTGTGATCACGCACCCAGCAAGTGCGAGGGGAGAGGTCTGAACAAGTCCTCCTGATCATTACTGTGCTCGGCAATATCTGTGTGTAATTCCCGCGGTTTCAGTACCGAGTGATGTTTTTCATAGTATTCATCCTGTTATTTGATAATGGTTATGTAACTGAATGGTATGCAATGCTTTTCAGTATAAGTGAAGTGTATGCGGTTTGCATATATTTTCCTTTGAGAAGATTGATATTAATGTTGTACAACCAGAGGTGGAAAGAGTACCGAAAATTGTAGGCCTACTCAAGTAAAAGTAAGCTATCTTTAGGCTACTTTGCCAAAATCCTGCTCGAGTAAAAGTAAAAGTAGGCCTACCTATCTAAAAATCTACTCAAGTAAAAGTAAAAAGTACTTCACTTAAAAATGCAATTTGAGTAAAAGTACTTAGTTACATTTAATTAGCTTTTCTAGACAATGTAATGTTTCTTTTTCTTGAATATCGTCCTCCATAACCTCTATCTCTTGCTTGGCACCAGCCATCATCCAATACATTGATCCAAGATAGTACAATAGTGAAAATGCTGTGTGCCATCCTGCATCATCTTTAATTCCCGGCAGATTGTGGCATTATTTTGCGTGGCATTTTGTCTATTTTTTTACTCAGTACTCAGGCCAGGTTCCAGTGTAATTGAGTTAACAACTTGGGTCAAAATGTACTCAAGTACTAGTAAAAGTATTAATTTTAAAAACTACTTAAAAAGTTCAAAGTACTCATAAATGCTACTCAAGTACAATACTTGAGTAAATGTAATTAGTTACTTTCCACCCCTGTGTAGGCCTACAACTACTTTAAGTTTAAACTGTTTGAACTGATATTTGATAAGAAATGTGAACATTGTCCTGTGTACATGTGTAGCTTAACTAAGGGTATGGTTACACAGGTGAAGTTTTTTGGACCTGGATTCCGCTGTGGATTGATGACTGCGTTTGATGGCGAGCCACCCACCCCATTGAGTCGGATCCTGTCCTGTGTCATTGTACGTGGCGCATATGTGGTAGGGTTGTGACCTGCCTGTGTCACAACAACACTGACTGACTGACTTGAGTTGTTACTTTAACGGTTTACAAACTGAACTAAGGCCTTGAACTGAACGGAACTACTATAAAGGAACTACTTTTTCTTTTTTTTTCTTGAACAACTGAAAGGAACTCTTTTCTCTTTGAGGATTTAAAGGACTGATTTAAAGGACTGTTCCCAACTTTTATTTAAATTACTCACTTTTGAAGGACAATTCATTTTATTTTATTTTAAAGGGTCAATTCTTTTCTTTTATTTTGGGAATATGTACATATTTTCTACCTTGCAATTCATAACTAAAGAAAGAAAAAAAGTATATCCTTGTGTGGTGTCTTTTAATTGCACTTATCTTTTTGCACTCTCCCAGAGCCTAGTGTCTTTATTCTCTAGCTATTGAACCTGGCCTATCATCGACGTGTACATACCTAGTAGTGGGTTACATTCATACTAGTATATATTAGTTTATTACCTAAACATAATAAAATTTGGCAATAAGCAGCACAGTTCCAATGAGCAGCATAGTTGCAATACTGTCGTTTGCCACAATATACAATAAAAAAAAATGATTTCCACAATAATGCTTTGATTTGCTTTTGATGTATTTTTTTCCCTTCTTTACCTGGTAAATGAATATCTGTAACTCGGTAACAGTGCAGAAACCTACCATGTACTTACATGATATATGAAACACGTTTACTTTCTTGGTAAGAAANTCGTGAGCTTAGAATTATAAGGTTCTATCTCCGTTTATGGTAGTTCTGAGATATTGAGCATCAAAGTTTTTACATCCCAGCCGTTTTGTGAGATAGAACCTTTTTATTTTGTTAATAACAATGTGAAATAATACTTTTTTAACAAAATAACACCACACAGGCATTAATAAAAATGTAATGGGTCAGATTATGTCAAAAACTCAATTTTACCAAAAATGGAGATAGAACCTTATAATTCTCAGCTCACGAATTGGTAATACTTTGGTAAGAGCGTTCACTTTACTTTACAGTACAGTTTCCCCTTCTTTACCTGGTAACTGAATATCTGTAACTCGGTAACAGTGCAGAAACTTACCATGTACTTACATGATACATGAAATAAGTTTAATTGCTTGGTAAGAAATTGGTAATACTTTGGTAAGAGCGTTCGCTTTACTTTACAGTACAGTTTCCCTTTCTTTACCTGGTAACTGAATATCTGTTACTTGGTAACAGTGCAGATACTTACCATGTACTTACATGATATATAACAAGTTTATTTTCTTGGTAAGAAATTGGTAATACTTTGGTAAGAGCGTTCGCTTTACTTTACAGTACAGTTTCCCCTTCTTTACCTAGTAACTGAATATCTGTAACTCGGTAACAGTGCAGATACTTACCATGTACTTACATGATACATGAAATAAGTTTAATTGCTTGGTAAGAAATTGGTAATACTTTGGTAAGAGCGTTCGCTTTACTTTACAGTACAGTTTCCCTTTCTTTACCTGGTAACTGAATATCTGTTACTTGGTAACAGTGCAGATACTTACCATGTACTTACATGATATATAACAAGTTTATTTTCTTGGTAAGAAATTGGTAATACTTTGGTAAGAGCGTTCGCTTTACTTTACAGTACAGTTTCCCCTTCTTTACCTAGTAACTGAATATCTGTAACTCGGTAACAGTGCAGATACTTACCATGTACTTACATGATACATGAAATAAGTTTAATTGCTTGGTAAGAAATTGGTAATACTTTGGTAAGAGCGTTCGCTTTACTTTACAGTACAGTTTCCCTTTCTTTACCTGGTAACTGAATATCTGTTACTTGGTAACAGTGCAGATACTTACCATGTACTTACATGATATATAACAAGTTTATTTTCTTGGTAAGAAATTGGTAATACTTTGGTAAGAGCGTTCGCTTTACTTTACAGTACAGTTTCCCCTTCTTTACCTAGTAACTGAATATCTGTAACTCGGTAACAGTGCAGAAACTTACCATGTACTTACATGATTTATGAAACAAGTTTAATTACTTGGTAATACTTTGGTAATACTTTGGTAAGAGCATTCGCTTTACTTTACAGTACAGTTTCCCCTTTTTTACCTGGTAAATAAATATATGTTACTTGGTAACAGTGCAGAAACCTACCATGTACTTACCAAACACTTTTGACTCAACGGCTACAAGAATGAAGATAAAGCCCATGGCAATGTGTGACATCAGCAATTGTTTTGTCAGGTAAGTACCACATTTACCCATGCAATAAATGGGTACTTATGGTGATAAACACAGTAACTACAATGAAATACTGTTCCTTGTAAGTTCTGACTTTGGAGTTGTGTAATGACCATCCAGAGCAGCACATTAACCTAGTAATTAAATGTGGTATTGCTGTAAAACAAACAGGTAAATAGGTAGTACTTTCATCCTTTTTTAAATTGCCATCAAACAATAATTACCCAGAAAATACACAGTGTAGTGTCATGGTAAGTTTTGAGGTTTTTCCCTCTAATTACATAGTATTTACATCGTAATTACCCCCTTTTTACATTCTAGGTACCATGTAACTTCTCTCTGTTACCCAGTTGTTACCCAGAAAGTACATAGTAAATACTGTACCGTAGAGAGAAGTTACATGGTACCTAGAATGGAAAAAAGGGGGTAATTACGATGTAAATACTATGTAATTACAAGGGAAAACACAAAACTTACCAAGAAACTACACTGTGTATTTTCTGGATAACAATTGGGTAATTTCTCTCTGTTACCCAATTGTTACCCAGAAAATACACAGTGTAGTTTCACGGTAACTTTTGAGTTTTTTTCCTCTGTAATTACACAGTATTTACATCGTATTTACCCCCTTTTTACATTCTAGGTACCATGTAATTTCCCTCTGTTACCCAGTTGTTACCCAGAAAGTACATAGTAAATACTGTACCGTAAAATAAAGCGTTACCAATGTTTCTTTGTAAATATTCATGAAAAGATCATATTTGGCAATAGGCAGCACAGATTCAAGGAGCAGCATAGTTGCAGCAACTTTAAACCATGTCAGTGTATTTCAAATTAGAAACCGTTCCTCATCCAACCTGAAGAGTGACCAGAGAATTCCACCAGATCTACTTACTGCTGCTTTAATCATCAGTGCTGTGACTGTACAGTCTTAGTCACGTCTATTTCTCAAGAAAGCTCACTGCCACGACTGCAAATATTTCAGCAATGGAATCATGTTCTGTTGAAGAGTCTAGTCCAGCCAAGTAAAACATCATTGGAGTTCTATAAGGTCCATTTAAGTCAAGGAACACAAGAGATAACACTTCGGTATGACATTTTTAGTTTTTGAGTAAGTTATGAACTAAATTTGGTCATGTTCTGTGGAGTCAAAATAAGCCTGGATCTACATGTATGCATTGTTTTGGCCTTAGGTAATGCCTGTACTTAATTTAACAGTTTGGTGTCAGAAAAAATGCTTCACACGACATGCATACAGCAACACACTTCAACACCCAACATGCATACAACATGGCAATCAAACACATGCCACACTTTTGCAGCAAAATGCTCGAAAACACCTGTGCATGAAGGAAAGGTGTTCAAATGGGTCTTTATAAAAAAAGACGCTATCCTCAGTTATCACAGTTGAATTATAAAGTATGATTATTAACATTAGTACATAAAATTCACACATCAATGAACAGGACATAAAGCCAAAGTAATTAGTTTCACTGTTGAAAATGACTGCAAAGTAACGTTTTAATCATCCTAAATTTGATTTAATTGGATTTGCTCTCTGTGAAATCCACCTGTTGGCTATTTATTCTAAATTGAAACAAACGAAGGGTTGATAAATGAGAGAATGATCCCAAAGAGTAATTTTACGGTCCTCTTGTGTGTTAGCTGGGCCAATAAGCTGGACACTCTGACACGAGCATCCACGTCGGACCCAGAGGGGTTCCTGGCCCACCCCGTCAACGCCTACAAGCTGATGAAGAGGCTCAACACAGAGTGGTCTGCTCTGGAGAGCCTGGTGCTGCAGGACCCCTCCGACGGTAACCTCAGCTCTGTGTGTATGTCTGTGTCTGTGTCTGTGTCTGTGTGTATTCCGACGGCAAATGTGTGTATTCTGACCGCAAACGTGTGTGTGTGTGTGTGTGTGTGTGTGTGTGTGTGTGTGTGTGTGTGTGTGTGTGTGTGTGTGTGTGTGTGTGTGTGTGTGTGTGTGTGTGTGTGTGCGTGTGTGTGTGTGTTCCGACGGCAAACGTTTGTATTCTGTGTGTCTGTCTGTGTCTGTGTGTTTCTTTGTGTGTGTGTGTGTGTGTGTGTGTGTGTGTGTGTGTGTGTGTGTGTGTGTGTGTGTGTGTGTGTGTGTGTGTGTGTGTGTGTGTGTGTGTGTGTGTGTGTGTGTGTTTTGCACGCGTGCTGCTGGGCCTCCAGTGTGCAACATTCTAACTGCATTACCAGAATAATCAGCATATCGCGTGTGTGTGTGTGTTTGTTCCGACGGCAAACGTGTGTGTGTGTGTGTGTGTGTGTGTGTGTGTGTGTGTGTGTGTGTGTGTGTGTGTGTGTGTGTGTGTGTGTGTGTGTGTGTGTGTGTGTGAGAATGCCTGTTCTGATTGTAAAGCCTCCTCATGCGGTGTGTGTGTGTGTACTGTATGGGTGAGTGAGTCCTGAGCGCCCCTCATGTAGTAAACACAGCTATCCTAGATTCTACAAAGGTAAGATAACGTGACATGTCACTATGGGAGCAAGCCTGAACAGTTCTAGAAACTATTGTACATTCTATAAAGATAGGGCAACATAATGCATCACCATGCCAGCAAGCGGCAACCATTCAGGCTGAATCTGTGTTTGGTTCCGGTCTACATAAATGGTTGTAAAATAATTCCATATACAGATAAGTCACTATTGTTTGTTATTGTGTATAACCTAGCTCAACACTCTCAGGTAAACCTACTCATCTTTGAAGGAGGAGAGAGCTTGAGGAGATATCAGATATGCATGAGTTCACCCTCTGTGTACATTCGTCTGATGGCTTTTCAAAGTTCTCTCAAAGTTCTACTCTGTTATCTACTCTACCTTTGTCAAAATATTGACATACTTTTGCGTGTATGTGTGTGTGTGGCTATCTCCCCCCTCTTTTTGTTTCTGTTTTAAACCCTGTCACTCTCTCCTCCCTGATATCATCCAGGCTTCATCTCCAACATCTCGGTGCACCGGCAGTACTTCCCCGACGAGGAGGATGAGAAGGGGGCCGCCAAGGCCCTAATGCGCCTGCAGGACACATACAAGCTGGACTCCGAAAGCTTCTCCAAGGGAAAGCTACCCGGTGAGCCCCAGTCACTTGCGTTGAAGTTAGTTCATTCTGACAGCCGTGAGCCCATTCCATACGCATATTTTTGTAAATAAATCGTTTTTTTATCCGCTTTACATATTTGCCCGGTAAACAATCACATGGTGAGTGATTCCATGTTCTACGCCCATTTGAGTTGATGTAAGAATTGTTATTTACTGTATTTTGTCCGTATGTCATGTAAATGGGATAAAGAATATAAACAGACAAAATGTTTGCATTTAAAATACAGTATCTCCACATATGTATCTGCATTGAGGTCTGAGTTGCATTTCCCTACATATCTATGAATATTGTCATTCATTCAGGTCATTTTTAGTCAACGCTGTTCGGCCCCTTCAAAAAGAAGTCCATTGCCCTTCAATTGTTTTGAACACAGTTGTTACTTGGGTGTAAATTGCAAACTGCATTGCACCAACCGAGCCTAGTTAGCAACTATTGCTGGCACTCCCCATTTTCACACTCCGTTCACAGAAAACCATCCAAAACCAACAAATAAGAATATGATATTAATTCTCACATCCTCTGGTGCATGCTCTGTGTCCGTGCTTGCCTGACCTTTCACAAAACACTCTTTTGTTGCCCTAAGAAGGATTCCATTACCCAGAAATCATCTCTGCACAGAAAATAATCTGACTGCACACCCTTCCTTCTCTGCCCATCCCTTTTTGTGTTGGCTTGTTGGTGCTTGTTGCATGATTGACCGAATGGAAACTGGTTTTCATGGCAGGGATCTTTCAGTTCATTGAGTAGATTTGCCCCTTTATGGACCCTGCCTCTAAGCAGGCCCCTGACTCTAAGCTGGCATTGAAAGAGCTAAAATGCAGCATAGTCCCGCCTGTAAAGCACAGATCAATGGGCGATGAACGCGTCAAAGCATTCAACCTGAAGTGTTTGATCTGGGAGAGCGACCAACCAAAGCTCATGTATAGAAAAATGTCAGCATTCCATTGGCTGCCGAGCTCATTACATATTTTTTTAGCAGAAGTTCAACTTCTCTTTTAACACTTTTAACGCTCCCTGCGCTAGAAACACTTTTTGCAGCTTTTGACGCTTCTGCCACTTGCTCTTCCATTCAAAGTCAATTACTTCCGCCGCTCTCCACGCCTTCAGCACCCGCTGTCTGTCCGTCCGCACAGTAAGAGTAGACAGAACAGAACCTGCAGCGACATCTCTGACACCCCGCACCTGTTCTCTGTCTCTGCCTGTTATGTTTGGTTCACGTGAGCTGTTGTTCAGTTCACACACTAAAATGCTTTTAGCATTGTCAGTAACCTGTCTGGACTCAACTCAACTACCTCTGTTTTTAATGCTGTTTGGGTTTGTAGTGCAGCATACAGTAGTTGATGAGCCTAAATGTAGTTGTAACAGTAATTAACATTCCTTACATCTCTGTGTATTCCGAATCACCTTGTATTCCTGGTTCACTTCAAGTACCGGTAGATGATTGCCAGAATTATTACTTCTACGTGGCTTCTAGGCATTCTAAGTTGAGAAATTGGAATTTTCAACTTACAAAACAAAACTACATTGAATGGTACTAAACTGTATCATCTGAAGCCCATGACTGTTGACAGGGGTGGCAGATGTCAAGCATGGTGCCAGAAATCAGGAACTGAGCTACTAACTAAGCTACATTTAAGTTTTACTTTATTTAATGTAATGTAATGATGCACTGATGTTATGTGTTCGCAACACACACCTGACCTCTCTGCACTGTGGTACAGTATGTAGAGTAGAGTAGAGAGTAAAATAATTGTATTAATCCCGAGGGAAATTAAGGTGCCTAATAGTTAACATAAATACCAAAGACCTAATACACATAATTTCACATTGCAGTAAACACATAGCACCCACTTGGGTACAGCGATCAGCCTTACATCAGTTCACATACACAATCATTTCCTCACACACACACACGCACGCACACACACACACACACACACACACACACACACACACACACACACACACACACACACACACACACACACACACACACACACACACACACACACACACACACACACACGCACATACACGCACGCACACACATGCGCTCAGTAAAACTGATGCACTGATGTTATGTGTTTGCAGGTGGCCGTCACAACACACACTTGAACTTTCTGCCCTTTGTACAGTATAACTAATGCACTGATGTTGTGTGTTTCCACAGGGGGGCGCTACAACACTCACCTGACGGTGGACGACTGCTTCGACATGGGCAAGACGGCCTATAACGACGCGGACTACTACCACGCGGTGCTGTGGATGCAGCAGGCCCTGCGGCAGGTGGACGCCGGCGAGGAGGCCGTGTCCCCCAAGAGCGACATCCTGGACTACCTCAGCTACTCCGTCTACCAGATGGGGGACCTACCCCGCGCCATCGAGCTCACGCGCCGCCTGGTCGCCCTGGGTATGCTACATTACATTACATTACATTACATTACATGACAATACATTACCCACTATGACATGTTCCTTGCCTGTATGGTTGTTGCCTACTGTTCGCCTTGGGTATGTAGTAGTAGCACAAGTACTAACACTTGTCAAATCCACCTAGACAAAGAAAAGGCAGTGAGTGACCCTTGGACTTTATAACACCCTTTTTAGGTTGTGGTTAAAACTTTTGTTTTTTCCTGTTAAGAAAGAGCATGTTAAGTACCACTACTATTAGTAAACGAGAAATGTGTTCATCGAAGAGTGAAACAATATAAACGAAAATGGATGTGCCTCTATACGAATATACTATACTATATTGTGCTACATGATGAACGCAGATACATGTGTACAGTGATGGCACTGCAAAGTCATGTAATATCATACCACTAGTGTTGTAATTACATTGTTAGGACTACTTCTACTTTATACCACTCTGGTCATAACCGTGCCCAGAGTTTGCCCAGTCATGGAGCTGATTCAGCGCTGTTCTCGTCCTGTTCTCCAGCCGTTGAGGATGTAAGGGCATGATGTCCGTGGTGCCCTTGGCCGTAGTCGGGCCTCTTCGAGTTTCCTCTTCGAGGCCTGTCATTATGTGGTGTGACCAGGGCTAAGCTTACTCTGACCACTAACCCACTGTTTGTCCTGACACCAAGCAACAGGAAGGACACGTCTCATCCCTGTCTGAGGTTTTTTTTTTTTTGATACCATGGATTCTTTCCATTTTCCGAACTCCCGTCCTCACTTCAGTGAAAAAAAAAACAATTCAGTTTTCCCCGCTGTCGGCCTAGCCAGCCACAACACATTTGGGGGGGCTTTCCTTTTCCCCGTTTAACATCCCAATCGCAAATGCAAATTTGCTTTTCCATTATTTTTTACTTTTGATCTATCCACCGGGCATACTTTTGCCAAATTTGTCTTTTTTAAATTAATTTATTTTTCAGTCAAACTGTGAAAGCACATTGAGCTTCATGTCTTGTATGAATTGTGCTATACAAATAAAGTTGTTATTATTTGTTATTAATGGCATCTTGCGACTTCATCATGAGGCCACAAGCACTAAGGGGGACGGAAAGCCATGGCAATGGAAAGAACCCCATGTCTTTTATGTGCATTTCTAAATGGGAAATTCCTGTTGTATAAGCCAGCAGTGCCTCAGTGCAGTAGAAACGTGTTTTCTTTTCCTTGGCATTCGTCCTCGCCTGGACTGGACTTGCCTGGAAATGCAATCATTTGCTTATGATTGTGATGGCTTTAGCAGATGTCCGATTACCTGTTTAGTGACCCATTGAGAAAAAAAAACTTGTCCGGCTCCATGCATTAAAGTCTACTGCTGACGTAGCACCTTCGGGGAGACTTGCAGAAAAAAAATTGCCAACCTGAAGGAATGAAAAGTGGAGAAAAACAGTGGAAGTGATGATTACACATAAGGAAATTCCACCTCTACACACACACAGACGTGAGAGGCCAGGCATGGGGGTAGCGATGGGGAATAGTGGCATGCTAAGCACACCTTTCTCACGGGGGAGGATGGAGGAAAGCATGGGTCATTTACTCCTCTAGTGCCTCTTTTCCACTGCCGGTTTTTGATAGGCCTACAGCTCGACACAGCGCGACTCGGCCGCCACTTTTTGGTTTACGATTGAGCTGTGTCGTGCCTATTTAAAAAGCAAAGAGTGGCAGTCGAGTTGCGCTGTGTCAAGCTGTGTCGAGCTGTAGGCCTACCGGGAAAACCGGCAGTGGAAAAGAAGCATTGGTGGCGGGAATTGAACCAGTGACCTCATAGCTTGATGAGCTGAAAGTGGGGAAAAGGAGCAGAAGTCGATCCCATTGGTCATTGTGATTACAGCACAGTAGTGTACGCTAGGAAAATCCCCCCAACACTGGTGAGCAGCAGAGGGGTCAGGCATGACAACATTGCCTAGGGCAGTGTTTCCCAACCTTTTTTGTCTAGCGTACCCCCTAAGCCTCTTAGTTGTGCCACGAGTACCCCCTAATTCATGTTCTATATTGCTTTCTCTGTCCTGATGTGACTGCTCCATACATTTGTTATAATAAAAGCATTTTTCCTAGTACCCCCTGCAGTGTGCTCGCGTACCCCTAGTGGTACACGCACCCCTGGTTGGGAACCACTGGCCTAGGGAGTGGTGTCAAGGAATAGTGCCATTCTCAGCACCTCTCCTTAGTCATCTGTCCTAGGGGGGAGGATAGAAGAGGAGCAGGTCACGCCTCATTTACTCCTGTTGCCGCCAGGAATTGAACTCATGGCTGCAAATCCAATACATTCACTACTAGCCCATGACTGCCCAGTATACCTAAAATACCATAAGAGTGTGTTGCAGCAATGTGCATTCACAGATGCTGAGCTGATGACGTATTACTGATAATGTGATCATATGACCTTGTGTCTCACGAGTCCAGTTAAGACATTGTTGCTGGATGCTGTGTATTCGCTACATCGACCTAGGCACCTGAAGCAACATACACGATGTAGAAATAAAATAAATCAGGATGTTTTATTGCAAATGCAATTTGTTTCATTGGAGGCTGAGCTATTTAGGTTTTCATAAGCTTAGGGCACCTTTTCCCAACAGGCGTTAAGCACAGGCGTGTTTTGCAGTTGCCTTAGGATTAAATAGGTTAATGTGCAATGACATACCCTGATTGATGCACTATCATAGGGCCAAGTGTCTGCCACAATTAATATTTTAGGGTCATGAAAAGATCAGATCAGTTAAGATAAGGTAAGATAAACTTCATTGTCCCAAGGAAGGAACTCTCTCTTGGGCATATAGAATCACACGTTGTTTTAAGACACAGAAAAACATTCCAGAAAAGCATCACTTCTAATAAATCCTCTCTGTGTGCAATGACAGACCCCAGCCACCAGAGGGCAGGCAGCAACCTGCGCTACTTTGAGAAGCTGCTGATCGAAGAGAGGCAGCAGGCAGAGAAGGATGGCGAGCAGCAGCAGCAGCTGGCCAGCGAGGAGCCCATCCAGCTGGGCACCTACCAGCGGCCCCGAGACTACCTGCCCGAGAGGGAGATCTACGAGGGCCTGTGCCGCGGCGAGGGTGTCAAGATGGTGAGTGAGGCCAAACAGAATCTTACAAATTACACTTAAGAATTGACAAGGGATAAGCCCCCCACATTTGGGCTTGGGCCCATGGAGACCCCGGTTTCAGTCCAGCCGGGGTCATTTCCCAGCACTACCCCATATCTCTCTCCAGCTCATTTCCTGTCTCCTCTCACTCTATCCTGTCATAATTAAGGCTCAAAAAACTCCCAAAACGTACTTAAAAAAAACCTCTCAGCAGGCTTCAAGGAAAGAGATTAGAATAGAACAGAATAGAATAGAATAGAATAGAATAGAATAGAATAGAATAGAATAGAATAGAATAGAATAGAATAGAATAGAAATAAAACGACAAAATGGTGATGTCTAGAATATAGCACATTTTTTATATTTTTTACATAAGACATAGTCAAGTTATGTACAACAAATTGGTTAGTGTTTTGATGTTAAACTTACTACTTTACATAGCCTATTGATCTTGTGTACAGTAGACTGAAATTACAAGATAAGGCCACCCTATTTCTCTGAGTGTGTTGAGTCTTCAATCTGTCTGGAGTCCAGCTTCATATTTCTGTCTCACCTTATTTCTACGGAAGGGATTATGTTCTACTCTATTCTAGTCTGTTCTGTTCTATTCCACCCTCACACTTTATCTCTGCATATTTCCTTGAAGCCTGTTGAGAAGTTCTACTCGTTTCTATTATACTCTCTACTCTCTAGTCCAGTCCCACATCATTCTAACCTACTGTATCAGAATTCCCCTGAACGGACCTTTGGGAGTCATCAAGTGAAGAGAAAATCCGAAGAAGAGAAGAGAAAAGTGCTCAGGAAATGGTTCAGAAAAAATTGTGCTCTTTGGTGTTGGGGAAAAAACAATATCCAAGGCACTCTTCTTGTGGAAAAATATTTAAAAGCCTTTATTGAAAGTTCAAAAACATGGGAGCAAAGAATGACGCGTTTCGGCTCAAGCCTTCTTCAGGGGACCTTTGGGAGTGTTCAATTAGGTTGTAGATGTGGCACAGTTGTATTCACCTCTTCACACCTGTCTCTTCCTTCTCCCGGTTTGTGTGTAGACGGAGAGGAGGCGTAGTCGTCTGTTCTGCCGCTACCAGGACGGCAACAGGAACCCCCGGCTGCTCTTCAAGCCCGCGCTGGAGGAGGACGAGTGGGACAGCCCCCACATCGTACGCTACCTGGACGCCCTCACAGACCAGCAGATCGACAAGATCAAGGAGATAGCCAAACCCAGGGTGAGGCCCATAGCCACACAACATATACTGTGTATCAGGCTTGTACGAAATTCCGAATGGAAAGAATTTCAATTCAAAATAATGCCATAATACGAACACTAGGTGGTGCCATTACCTTGAATTTCTTTTAATTTAATCTACACCACCCGTTGAAAGTACATAGAACACCACCACCTAGTGTTCGTATTATAGCATTACTTTGAATTGAAATACTTTCCATTCGGAATTTCGTACAATTCTGCTGTATATACAACACTTACAGAATTATATATTCATAGTAAAATTATATAAACATAAATGAATGACCACTATATAGATATTATGTTTTAATATGTTGTATAGGAGCTGTTCAAACTGAGGGTGAGGGCAAGGGGTGGAGCTGTACTGCACCACAAAGGCAAACAGCAGTAACTACATGTGTTGTGACAAAACCCTATGGCCCAAATGTGTCCCGTTATAGTGATATTGATATGGCAAATTTACAGTAACTACAATATCCAACTGTGATGGAGTGACCATCACTAGGGTTGTGGGTGTGTTCTGACTAACATGCCAACGAGCCTGGCTCTTTGGTGTAGCGGTCAGAGCCCCGGTTTACTACACCAGAAGGTCTGGGTTCGAGTCCCAGCTGGGCAACTCTACTCCCCTTCGCTACACCAACCTCATACCAAAACTTTGAAGGGATTTTTGTCCGTTTCGATGTTGGCGCAGTTACTGAACTTTGCCTTTGTAGGGCGGTATAGGTGGGGCGAGCGGGGCTTGCGCCTGGGCCCATGGCCCAGCTGTATTGGTGGTGGTCGTCGACCTATTATGAAATTTGGCTGGCCGTATGGGGGGGGGGGGCTGGCTATCAGTCTCTTGCCCTGGGGTCCTGTGTTCAATTGTTCCGCCACTGGTGAGGGCTGCAGGGTAATCATATACTGTGTAATACACTTCCAGAATCATATATTCATAGTAAAATGATATGAACATAAATTAATACCATATACTGCAGATATTGTGTTTTATGTTATATAGTGTAAATATGATAAATTCCATCTCAGACCTTGACCTTAGTGAAGACTGGGATATTGTGATGTAATTTGTATGTATCTTGAGTGAAATTTGTCACCTGATTTTTTTTTTTTCAAACCTTTTTTTTAATAGTTGGCAAGGGCAACAGTGAGAGACCCAAAAACCGGTGTTTTGACAACAGCCAGCTACAGAGTATCAAAAAGGTTAGTGAAAGCAGTTTTTCTTTTTTTAGGACAGTGCACTGCAGAAGGTACTTGGGAAAAAATGTAACATGTAACATAGAAAATGATAATTCCCTTCAAAGATTATGCCTGTGCATAGTAGTAGAAACTTAATGCAACTTCCTGTTTATGGAAAGGGGTGTGTGTCCATCCATACTGCACTTACAATTTTATTCTCATGCAAGAGCTAATTGATCAAACATAAAAAGTCTTTAAAATACATGTTTCTCAGTCTTGGCATTTTCTGACCATGCTCGTGTTTGACATAGGCTTTGTATATGCTCTCGTAAATTCCTCGCTTGTACCAAGAGGTGGTGCTAATCTCAGAGAAATAGATGCAACATGTAGTCAGTGTACACAGTAACTGACAGGACTCCCTCAGAAGGTGAAGGCCTAGGTGCTTTGCTATAATTTGATGTATAATGTGAACTTTGTTGTGATACATTGATAATATATGATATATATACTGGTTTACATGACATTTTTTAATTTCAAATTTCAAATTTAAAAAAAAAATAGTTCCGTCAAGTTTACATTGCACTTTCGTTTAATTCCGAATTGTTTACATGATGCTTTCAAGGCAGAATGAAGTTTTATTCGTATTTAAATTGTGTTCATTCTGAATGAAATGTCTGATGTAAACGAGGCCAATGTGACATTGATGCGCTCCTCTTCCATAGTGCTTGGTTGGAAGGAGAAGAGGACCCTGTTATCGAGCAAGTCAACCAGAGAATAGAGGACATCACAGGCCTTACGGTGACCACAGCAGAACTGCTTCAGGTAGGGTACAATATCAAGTCGTGAGGCGATACCACAATGCCCTTTTATTTATATTCTTCTCCTGAGTATGTCATCGGTTCACTTATTGGTACTCTACAGTATTATGGTAGGGTATTGCGAGGCAAAACATATGAACATGGATGTGGCTGTGGATAGATTTGTGCCAGTGAATTTGTACAGTATGTATGTGTGTGTGTCAATGCATGTGTGCTTGTGATTATGTGTGTTTGTGCATGTACTGTATGTGTTGAATTAGTTTGTTCTGAGTGGACCCTGATGTATGTACTTGTGCTTTCTGCTCTTGGTTAGGTGGCCAACTATGGTGTCGGAGGTCAGTACGAGCCCCATTTTGACTTCTCAAGGGTAAGTGGTCCCCACCCCAACATAATTTATAATTGCACTTTTCTAATTTGAACAGTCAGCTCACCTCAGATCACCTCACTGTGTTTAGGCATTGACAGCATGTTCACAGGATAAGGTAAGCGTACCCATTAAGCCCACCAAAATCTAAATTTCTTTATTTTTCAATCATCTTCACATAATTTTTTTTTGTGAAATATTTTGTTAAATAGTAAGATTTACCTCTCTTCTCAATGTTTGTCACTGAGTTGATGGATATTTCAAAGTACAATATGAAGATTTTTTACGAGAAAAGTGAAAAGTCTGAATGGGCTTAAATGGTACCATTGGTACCATTTAAGCCCACTTGTGTTCCAAATAAGCTCATATAGTTATTTCTCTATCAAAATACCTGGTGAGGTGTGTGAATTGAGTTTAAACAGTGGAGCCTACATAGCATAAAAGGGTTTCAGACCAAAAATGTAAGATTTGCTAAAAAAAATAGTGCATAAAACCTAATTAAATATTACGGCATCTTTTACTTCATATACTTCATAAAATTCTACATCCAAACAGAGAAATGTATTTTTTCTTATTGATTATTGTTAGTTCATTACATTACGCCTTTTAAACCAACAACTTGGGATTGTACAGCACTTTTTATGTCCCTCAAAGGCATTTTTCATAAGCATGCATGCAAACTTACATGCATTTCAATGGGGTGCACTATTTAAGCCCACCTTGTACCCATTAAGCCCGCCTATACAAAAAGCTATTTTATGGAAATAATCAACTCCACAAAACATTTCATGATGCATTTCTTTAAAGACCAATGCCAAACAAACTGGAATATGCTTAGAATTCATACCTAACCACCTTAAGTCTTACGGTAGAGTAAGATAAAGATGGTGTGTGGTTGTATCAAGAAAATATCGGCGTGTGCTCGCTCATAAAACACATCTTTCCATTTGAAGGGAAATGCTATAATTTAGTAAAACACTGCATGTATATATATAAAAATCATTACATTTACCTCTTAGTTTACTAAATATGAAAGTATTTTCAAAACATTTGACTTGAACTAGCTGATATTGTATGATTTCTGACATGTCCCAAAACAGCAAAGTTTTGAGGCAACTTCTTGTCAGTAGTCCTGAGACTGGATTCACTTGGACGGGAATAACTCGACAATAAAAAATGTGATTTGTTTGCAATAAAAAACATTTTGTCAGTTACTAAACCCTTTAATTGGATAGGGTGATGAACAACAAAATTCACCTTTTCCCTTTCTTTAAATTGACCTCAAAGTTGAAAGTGGGCTTAAAGGGTACATGGGCTTAATGGGTACGCTTACCTTACTATCTCTACTGTGCTGTTTACCATTTACTCTACTGTGCTGTACTTATACTGTTTTACCAGATAGAACATACCTGTTGTCAATGAGGAAAAAAATAACCCAAGTGGTGTTAATGAATGTCTAACACATAACACAGAATTATTATGACCGTGCTAAGGCCAATGGGTCTGTAATCTGATCGCTGCCTACATCTACAGTATGTTATGTGAAACATTACTGCAGGCAGACTGACTGTTAGAGATCACAGGTGCATGCGGACGCCAGTCTCCTACATTCTTTAACTACTCCAAACATGTATTGTGTAATGTTATTGTCTGTCTAGTTCTTTGCTAGGACACTGTACAATGTGAGGAGACCAGGGGATCAACATACATACGTAGGTCCCAAAAGCAATTTGAAGTTTCAAATGGAGTCTCAACTAATAGAAAAAATAAATAAAGTAATACAAATCAATTGACAAATCTGCCATGACAAGTCATTTTCTGTTTTCTAATTTTCTATAATTGCTCATTTTGTGACCATGGTCGTGATGCCTCCCCTGGCCTCCTCATTTGCCTTTGAGCCAGCTCTGACCCAGACTTGGGCCAGACTTGGGCCAGAGTCGTCCGACTTTGAACGGTTATCTGGCACAAGGCAGCTTGCTATGTATTCTCCATTGTAAAGTCACCCACCGTCTGTATTTTGACAGCGCCCTAATGACAGCAACCTCAAGGTTACTGGAAATAGACTTGCCACATATCTGAACTACGTAAGTACAAAGTGCGTGCTCGACACGCGCGGCAGCGCCTCAGTGATAAGGCTTCATCCTCTGTCTTTGCTCTTAAATTTTATCTTCATAGAAAGATGAGCCTGATGCATTCAAATCATTAGGCACTGGAAATCGTGTGGCTACATTTTTAAATTATGTAAGTATGCATTCGTGGTATATATCATTCTTGAGAGTGGACAGTGCGATACTCGCCACGTCTGTCTGCTGCGTTTTGGTTGGATAACGTCGTGTTGACTGTGGCGTATAAGAAGCTTAATCACGGCTTTGATACACAGACTCCCTTTAAATACTGAACACAAGTTGATTGACATAACCCCTCTGCAACTCGCTTTCAATGCAAGTAGTGTTGCAGCATCGGTTTCATACTTATGTATAGACTCATATCTATTCTGGCCCTGCCGTGGCCAACCGGTAGGGCACTCGCCTGCCATGCGGCTGACCCGGGTTTGATTCCCGGCCCGGGTCCTTTGCAGACCCCTCCCCGTCTCTCTCCCAATTCGCTTCCTGTCCACCTCTCACACTGTCCTATAAAATAAAGTCGAAAAAGACCGACAAAAAAAATCGTAAAAAGAATCATATCTATTTTTTATGGAGGCGGGGATGGGGTTTTCGAGATTACCGCTACTGTTAATGCCAAAGTTGTGAAACCCATTCGAAACACACGTTGCACTAATTCCCAGTGCACACTCCTCTTCTGTGTCAGTCAATTTCAGTACATATTGTGGAGAGTCGTGTGCCGTCTAACATAGCTATGAGTTAATATTTTACTGTGTGAAATATGCAGGGGAAGCTGGATATGCTGTAGCCAGACGCTCTGTAGATGGCTCTAAAACACCGATCCGTAATGGTAGTCCACTCGGGACATGATTTATCCATATTCATTTTGAGAGCATTCATCTTTTTGGTCGTAAAGGAGAGTATGGAGTCCCCTGCAAATTTTGCTAGCATCTTTATTTTATTTTTTTTCATATAAGGGCATAAAAACGGTTGTAGTTATTGCATCGAGTTTCACGATTGCAGTAGTGTATGGATGAAGGGACGTAGTGCATTTCTTTCTGCATTGTGGATCCTCTTGATCTCTCGTTCCTTCTTTTTCTCAAGCATTCCGTCTCTCCATTTTCGTTTGCTTTGTGTGTATGTATGTGGCTTTTAACTTCTATTTCTAAAATGTTAATCAGGGTGAGTAAGGCATGCCCTTATTTTGTATTGTCTGTCCCTCTTAAAGACGTAAAGGTGGGCATGATAATGTTGTATTATATTCTGCTCTGTAAAAAGTCCTGTTTGGAAACAATTTAGGAACACTTAAAATGGTCTTTAAAAACTCTGAAAAAATCCAGGCAACATGCTGCATGAATCTTTTTTCACATTGGCTTAACTATAACCAGCACACTAACATGTTTTATACAGCAATATTTGCCATTATACCACGGCTTGGTAGAATTTCCCATTGTGTTCTATGGAATGTCATTTTTTTTTACATACAGTACACACATCTATGAAAGAGCTACTGGGCTCTGTTTTCCAACCTCTTTAGTGTTAGAAAATAAATGCACTGAGTTTAGAATTAGTAATGGTAGTTTGCCAATAAGTTGGGGAAAAGGGCACATTGTGGCTGAAGAAAGTAATGCCGCACAAAACAAATTGTTCCCAAAAGTTAACTTCGGACAAATGTGGTAATCATGGTATAAGTGGGATAATTTACAGTGACAGTGATCATATAGCAGAAAAATAATGTTCTTCTTGGCCCGGCCGCATTACCACCTCAAACATATATATTGTTTTTCTGCTTTATGAAAATTATCCTCAAGATAAAGAAAACGCTGTGAAAAAGCACAAATGACACCATTGTAAAAAAAGATCCATGCACACACTGCCCTCTCCTTTTTTAAGTTGGTTCCGAGCAGCACATTTTGCAATGCAGATGTGAGATGTGAAGGTTGTGAAGGATTAGTTGTATCCTCATGGGTTCTAACCAATATCCCTCCTCCCGTCCTCCCTTGTGCTTGTGACCTTGTGATGTCGTCGCAAGATGACATTGTTGCAGAAGTTTATTTCAGTATCTCTCAAAAGCGCAATTCAAATATCATTTTCGCATTTGCAATCGGGATGTTGAATGGGGAATACGTAGTCCCCCAAAAGTTGCTGTGGCTAGTCTGACAGCTGGGAAACTATTGCTTTCTCCACGTAGAGGAGGCGGGGCATCAGCCAAGTGTGAGGCCAGAAGCACAGGTAGAGGGCGGGGAGTTATGATATTAGAAAGAGAACCCCGTCTGTGCTGCGTCCTGATTGGCTCTTGTGTTGTTGACAGATGAGCGATGTGGACGCGGGAGGAGCGACTGTCTTCCCTGACTTTGGGGCCGTCATCTGGCCCAGAAAGGTGAGCATTCTCCCCAACCTGGTCATATACACACACACACACACACACACACACACACACACACACACACACACACACACACACACACACACACACACACCATGTGATCGTGCAGCAACCTGCTAAATGTTAAGTTTTAGTTTAGTTTACATACATTTGTTTTACATAGCACAGTATTTTGTGAGGCATTTTTGCACGTAATATACAATATTGTAGAATTATATTGATACAGATTGTCTGATTTATCTCCACTACATGGTAAAATAAGTTTCATCCATTGCAATGTTCACACACGTCAGAGCTGTCAGTGGCTGCTCTTTCTGACTCACTCTGACCACACTCCCATCTGTCTGTGTGTGCGTGTGCGTGTGTGTATGCGTGTGTGTGTGCGCAGGGCACGGCAGTGTTTTGGTACAACCTGTTCCGCAGTGGCGAGGGCGACTACAGGACCAGACATGCAGCATGTCCTGTGTTAGTGGGCAGCAAATGGGGTAAGGACTGTTCTAGTCTTGGCAAAGGACGCGCTCAACTTCTTGGAAAAACAAAAGTCTTTGGGTGCGCGATAAAATGTATCAACTTAAGGAAGAAAAATCCGCACTCACAGACTGCGTCTCATTATTTATTTATATTACCACCATGTCCAAAAAGCAAACGCGTTTCGGCTATCAAGCCTTCATCAGTGCGTGGTAAGGACTGTTCTCTCACCCAACGAGTGTGTTTATATGCGGTTCATTATCCCAAATATGAGGCATATCCCGGTTATGATCATTTTCGGGATAAGGTGTTTATATGAGCACAGAACGTTATATCCCAGACATTCTTGGCCGTAATAGAATTCTCTTCAAATGCATCTAGCCTGGATACCAGCCACAGCGTTCTATGGGAAGCCCCTGCATTCAGGATAAGGTGTGTACATGCGTCAGTATCCCGGCTTCTTTCGGAATACTCCACCTAGCATATCCCGATTTCTCAGTATCCCGAATAAGGCCTTATTCGGGATACTGAAGTCGGGAAAAGGTATTTATATGCTCAAGCGCAAATTTGGGATACTTAATATTCCGATCATATTCAGGATATTTAACTGCATGTGTACGCACTCAATGTGTTAGTTAGTGGGCAGCAAATGGGGTAAGGACTGTTCTCTCTCGCACATGTCTGACAGCATGTCTGTGTTTGGTTGTCATCAGTGTAATCAAAATCATGCACTTTTTGTTCAGTGAGCTTTTTGCCCATGATATGTCTATGACAGTAGATGTCGTATCCATTTTACAAAAGCATTGCGTCACTCATATCACACTCATGCCACAACCTGTTTGAACTGCTGCTATCTGGAAGTAGATACAGATCCATGAAAACCAGGACAAATGGACTGGAAAAAAAACAGCTTTAACTCAGCAGCGATTGCTGCACTAAATTCTGCTACCAAAGCATAGTTTTTATACACAAGTATAAGTACTTTTCTACTCTTTCTAACTTTATTTCTAATTATTTATTGCTTCAATCAAGAAAGAATGCTCAATTCCATTGTACGTGTTACAAGGACAGATAAAAGATATTCTATTCTATTCTGTTATAGGTAGCTGTGTTTATGATCGTTCTCCTCAGTCTTATCACAATTTTTGTTTAGTTGTTTAATAGATAGTGCGCCATTGAGTGCGACAGCAAGTTGTCTCAGCTCAAGCTTGCAGCCATCTTAATTTTCTGTGCGATTAATACAATTGACTATACTTAGCCATTTGCCTTCAAAAATATACACAAAGGATGTTTATTTTATATCATAAGCTTTATTATCTTTGTGTTAACCCAATAATGTGTACATTTTATGTGTCATTTAATAGATTAAATAGAGCTCTGTGCAAAAGTGTAGATGAAATTACGCAATCATTGTGAAAGAAAAAAGCTGAGCCGTCCTCATTTTGTGTTCACAGTGTCCAACAAGTGGATCCACGAGAGAGGCCAAGAGTTCAGAAGACAGTGTGGCCTATCAAGTCGCGACTGAAGACAGATGTTTTACACACACACACACACACACACACACACACACACACACACACACACACACACACACACACACACACACACACACACACACACACACACACACACACACACACACACACACACTCCTGCCCAGTGCCCACACATGCATATGCACAAACACACACGCTGAGTAGTATACACACAAAAACTGAGTATAAACGCATGCACGCACGCACCCACCCACAAACACACACCGAGTCCTTAAATATCTGAGCTGTTACAGTAAACCACATATTGCACCACTCCAGGTGCTGCCTCCCCTGCCGTATGTCTGATCCAGTATCCACGTTTGAGGAGGCAGTGCCCATGTCTTACCCTCTCGACAGTAGTGTACACACCCAAAGCAACCACAGTGGCAACAAAAAGACATTTATTCTCTATTTTATGACTAATACAAGACAGCAGTTTCATCAGTAGCAGCTTCTTGGATGACTAACTGGTAGGGCTGTAACGATACACTCAACTCACGATTCGGTTTGTTGTCTATCACGATTTTTGAGTTACGGTTCGATACACCCCGCGATTTTTTAAATGTATCTTTTTGATGATCGTTTATATGTAGAATCGGTTACAAGAGGTTACTAATGATGTTTTAAAAAAGTTTAAAAATAATGAGGCTGTTGATTTGAAGCTTGGAAGCACCATCACACCATATCAGGTGGTTGTTTTCTGGGCTGAAGGATAACAGAACTTTGAAAGGGCGTATCACGATACCGCCTTCTTGCATCATGATAAGAGTATCGTGACTCTGCATATTGCGATTTCTCCATTCGATACAATATCGTTACAGCCCTACTAAATAGAAAATGACAATGAGGTATGTTGCAGTTCAATGAAGACTAATCAGACTGTATGGATTTACCAACATCCCATGTTGATGAAGTACCTATTTAAAATGTCTGGTCATGAGTAAGCAGAGATAATAGAAAAGGGAAGCTCATTAATAAGTTTGGCTACTTCTTGGTTTTGGTGGCTTTTGGTGAGTGTCTGTGTGTATACTGTACATTGGCTACGTTTACGTGAGGTTTTTAATTCCGAATTAAATAATTCCGTCGAGTTTACCTGGATCTGTCATTTAATTGTTTGCATGATGTTATCATAGTGGAATTAAGCTTTATTCAGAATTAAAGTGAGTTCATTCTGAATTAAATGTCTCATTTAAACATAGTCAATGAGTTACTTGTTGACCTTGATAGTAGAGGAGACCAGACCTGCCAACAGGGTGGGAGAAACGGGCCCCAGGCCCAGAACTGGGTCCTTGTTAAATTGTATACGTATAACCGGCAATTCCGGGTACTTCGTTTGTGAAAGAATGGTCCCGCCCCTTGTGGGGGACAACAAACCGAATGTCTTATTAACTTACATGCAAGATCGGCTAGCCTAAATAAACACAGTTCATGCTTCAGCCACGGCCGTTTGGCTACATTATTTGAACAGCTGACAACACAACATGTCTTTGGCATGTTGAACGTGAACAACGCTAGTCTGCTGGTCCTTGTCTTTCGCTTCTTTTTTCCCAACACCAACAGGGCCTTGCCTTGGCTTGTCCCCCAATGTTATCCCCCAAAAAGGGGCGTAGTGTACATCAGGCTTGTACGAAATTCCGAATTGGATGAATTTGAATTCAAAGTAATGCCATAATATGAACACTAGGTGGTGGTGTTCTATGTACTCTCAATGGGTGGTGTAGCTTAAATTCAAAGAAATTCAAGGTAATGACACGATCTAGTGTTCGTATTATGGCATTACTTTGAATTCAAATTCATTCAATTCGGAATTTCGTACAAGCCTGGTGCACATGGTACTCGTCACGACGGTTATACGTACGGACACACAAGTGGTGCATTCCAATATGCGACCTTGCATCCTCCACTTGGGCTTGTGGCCTCACGTTTGCCCCGCCTCCATGGAGAAATTAATTAAGTGTCCCCACTGTCAGCCTAGCCAAAACAATTTTTGGGGGACTATTCTTCATTTACCATCCTGTTTGAAAATGAGAAAATGACTTTACAATTGAGCTTTTGCGAGATATTGAAATATAAAGCTGTAGTCAGGGATGTCATCGCAACGTATTACTTCCTGGTACGAGGCCACAAGCACAAGTGGAGGACGCAAGGTCACATATTGGAACATGCCCAAGATGGCGGGGTGTGACTCTTCTCTACTTTAAAAGTAGCCTGAATAATGTACTGCCACTCTGCTGCTTCTGTGAAAACAGCTTCTCTGACTGGAAACTCCTCATGCATGTACGATGGTGACATTCCTAAATGCATTTGGCAACGAGGGCCTTTTTTATTATGAATAATCATTTTGATTTGTTTTTGTTTTTGTTCTTTTCTATTTGTTTTTATTATCCCCTGAAATTTTGAGTATTTGAAAATGTGAGTCTTGTAAGAAAATTATACTTACATGTTCAACTCTTTACATTTGTTGAGCAAAAACTCCTCCCATTTCAAGCGTTTTTTATTTATAAGTGCATAAATTATTCCGCTGTTGGTTTGTGCTTGTGGAGACATGTACCAGTTGCACACAATAAACAGTGCTTGCTTCTTTTCAAACATGCCTCATGTCTTTTTTATATATTCATTACCATCTCAACCAAGTGTGTGTGTGTATGTGCGTGCCTGTCTGTCTGTCTGTGTGTGTTCTGATTAATCACATGAAGGTGCATGGTGTAGAGATTGTGCTTTGTCTTTCAAATTACCGGTATTACCAAAGTGATAGTTTTGGCTTTGGGTGTGTTTCCCGGGGTCTGTGCATCTGTGTTTTGCGAGAGCTATTATTGAAACCCATTCAATTTGTCCACTACACAAAAAAACACTACTACAGAGACACTCCTTTTTCAGCCAGGCTGTTCCATGTTCACCACTTTTAACCCAGATGTTTTTTTAACCCCACCTCAAACATTGCTCAAAGTCCCCCACACCAATGCAGCCAAATTGGGCTTTTTTGTCTATTCACTAAGCATTACACAATTTGTTTAACCGGAAATACAAATGTGCAGTTTCCTTGCCACTTGCGCATGCACGCAGACACACACACACAGATACACACACACACACACACACACACACACACACACACACACACAAACCAAACTCATCAGAAACATACACTGACTAATACCAACCACAGACTCCAACAATAATTTGCCATTTACATACAAGTACAGACATTTTTAACGATTGATGAGAGAGCTCTACATGCTGGGATTGCACCACACACTGAAAATTACACGCTGCAGTCAAGGGGGTGATGCAAGCAGTGGTTTGGTGTCAGGTGTTTCACCAAGATGGTACTGGGATTAAATGGGGTTGTGTCATAAGCTGTGCAATGCCCAACCCGTGAGACAGTAGACTACTGTAGTAATGGGTATCGAAGAGGCATGTAGGAGAGAGACTGCAGTATTAATTCTTATGATTGAGTAGTATTGATTATTGCAGATAGACAGTGAGACAGCAGGATAGAGAATTTAAGAGTGGCAGAGAGAGAGAGTACTATTAGGTGTAGAAAAGGCAGCAAGACTGGGTTTTGAAGTATAGGAGAGGCAGCATTGAGTATCACAGCAAGTTCCTTTGGAGTTGCCAGAAGAATCCACACTGTAGTCTCCGAGCATAAGACGAGAGATCTCACAAAATGAGAGTCCTGGGCCTCACCATTTTTATCACAATGATACACTGGATCACTTGTCTTGAAGACAGGGAAATGTATTCTTCAACAGGTACAGTCCTTTTATGTTCAACCAAATACCTACAGTACTGTTCAAATGACCTTTAACAAATTTAATGCATTCATGTGTTTACTGAAGCCCTTTGCGCAGAGCCTATTGCAACCGGACTGCCACCAAGACCGTAATGACTGTAATGAAAGTCTTAATCTGTGGTAACACTTTACTTGACGCCGGTGTCATAAGCATGTCATTACAGTGTCATAACAGTGTCATGGCACAGTTATGCACGTGTCATAAACATTATGTCCATGTCATTAACATTTTATGACTGGCATTCGGTGATGCCAAGGTTGACTTTGCCATAACCGAATGTTTATGACTTATCTATGACACTTATCTTATGACACTATTATGACACTGTAATGACATGCCTATGACACCGGCGTCAAGTAAAGTGTTACCTAATCTGTTACTATGTTTCAGTAATGTCATAGCAATGTTGCTATGATGTAGCTGAGTTAAAAATATGAGTGTAATGTGAGGTGATGTGTGGTGCTAATGTGTTACTAAGTAATTGTCTATGTGCCGTGTGCTCCATGCCTATTATCTATGAACTACTGTATGAAAAGGAAAGGACTATACAACCTCAAGAAAGTTGAAACAAGTTGTTGAATGTAAATAGAACATTTAATTACAATGCCCACAATATGATTTTGGGCCAACATTACCTTTAGCATGACATGACTTCACATGATTTCAGCGGGACAAGATTAACAAGAAAATGAATTATATCCACATCCAAGATGATTTTTTTACCTTTCATATGACATGACCTGATTTGACACTTGACATGATTTCAGTAGCATGATACGACACGTGCAACACCTGGATGTGGCACAAAAATTAATTGTTGAAGAGTGGAGTTGTTTTCCTAACTCATTCTCTTCTTGGGCATTCATGGATAAGCGGTTAGGGTGTCAGACTTGTAGCCTAAAGGTTGCCGGTTCGACTCCCGACCCGCCAGGTTGGTGGGGGGAGTAATCAAGTGCTCTCCCCCATCCTCCTCCATGACTCTCTAGACATGGTACCATCCCTCCGCACTGCTCCCTAGGGGCGCCATTGAGGGCTGCCCCCTTGCACGGGTGAGGCATAAATGCAATTTCGTTGTGTGCAGTGTGTAGTGTTCACTTGTGTGCTGTGTCACAATGACAATGGGAGTTGGAGTTACCCAATGGGCTTTCACTTCACTTGTTTCTCTTCTTGTGGGACACTCAGATCAGCTGGTTAAGCTCCTAGGTGTTGGTAGAGAGCTGGAGCAGAACCTGACGGAGTACATCGCAGCGGAGGAGGCCATTTTGGAAAAGCTGAAAAAGTGAGACACACATCCATCCACATCCAACAAGCCAGCATGCGGTCTCTTTCTCTTTCTCTTTATCTCTCTCTCTCTTTCTCTCTCTTTCTCTCTCTCTCTCTCTCTCTCTCTCTCTCTCTCTCTCTCTCTCTCTCTCTCTCTCTCTCTCTGTGATTTGTCTGTGAAAATACAATGACTGTTTGTCGTTTATTTATTGATACAGTATTTTGGGGCTTTTCATGCCTTTATTGTTATAGTAGATTAGTGAAGATGTGACAGGATAGTAGTGGAGGGAGACAGGTAGGGTAGGGCTGGGAAATGATCCAGGACAGACTTAAACCGGGGTCCCCCGTGTATGTACAGTATACTGTAAGATACATGGGCGCCACATGGTGTGAGACACAGGACCCCAGGCTTTTTTTTGCAGTGTAACCGCAGAAATACACCAGCGGCGATCTGAGCGAGTCGAGCGACGGAAGTAATTGACTTTGTATTGAGTCGAGAGACAAAAGCGATTCTGGAGACTAGAGCGATTTGCGCGACGAGCGCTACAATTTGAAGTTGAAATCTTTTCAACTTTCTATGACGCGGTTCGGCGACAAGCCGCGACAGCCAATGACTGTATAGAGGTCAGTGACCACAGCCAATGGGAATGCTTGAATGGTTTGCCTTCTGCCTGTACGGACATACTCTAGTCTCCTCAATCTCTCGTATCGCTTGCTGCTACACTCTGTCGCTTGAATCGCGTCGCCGCTGGTGTATCTCTGCGGTAACAGTGCATATGCATAGTAGGCGATCCATAACATGTTAACCAAGAAATCCCAGCCCGTCTGTGGAATTGGTTGTAAAGTAACATTCATTGTGTCACAATTTCTTTTTTTTGTGATTAACATTTTTATTGAGCGGACAGATGTAAAAATGTCATGTATAAAACATAAAAACTATATACAGCAGGGAAAGTGAGGTCATACAATAACATACTGTACACAATTCGAACTGAAAAAGATTTAGTAATGCTGCAAATTAAAATGCAGACGCTGAAAACATTTCAGACAGTTCTTCCAGTACAATGTCCCATGAGGAAATGGTGTGGGGTTTGACTTTGTGGCACAAATTCTCATGCAATATTTGCAATAACATGCAATATTTCTCATGAGGCCAAATTCAATGCTCAGTAGTCCTTGGTCTTCTGACATTAACCCATTTTAGCCTGAGGCACTTGAAAACAATTGCCTATAAAACAGCCTCTAAAAAGCTAAATGTCTCAGCCTCTGAAGCACATAAAAACATAAGATAAGTTGCATGTAAAAGCTAGGACCCTCATGTGGCATTACAATGTGCTTTTACATAGCCACATTTGAATAAAAAACTCAAATCTCCAGAGCCTGAATGCAGCGTCTATGTCGCTCCAGGCGCCTAGGTCAATGCAGCGTATACGCAACATCAGGAATGGATGGACTTTTTATTTTAAAAATTAGAAGCGGGACGAAACTTGCATGTTATGATGGCAGTGATGTCCCTACATGTTATGGGTGGTGGCGTACCATAAAGAAAAAAATATGAACCGTTTAGTTTGTGCCTTCAACTCGTTGCCCAAAGGAAGATGTTACTTGGATATGACAAAACCGAATATCTTCGGAAGGGCTCCAAATGACACAAAACTACCATGGGTCATTAGAACATGATGTGATAATGTGAAATCAAGGGCCCAATGTCAAAAAAATGGTTTTCTTCTTTAAATCTGTTGAACACCTTTTGTGCAGAACGCTGCTGGAGCTCTCAGCGGTTACAGCCAGTGTGGATTCTGCTGATGGGCTGGAGGAGTATGTGAGTAACCCACTGACTGCATACAGGCTGGTGAGGAACATGAGGAGCAGGTGGAGCAGGATGGAGGAGACCCTGGGGAAAAGCCCCTTACCTGGTATGCAGGGCCGTAACCAGACATTTTCATATACCGAGGTCAAATACTGCACGCTGTACTGCATACTGTACATTTAGAAAGCTTCAAACACTTCAGTCAAACTTTTTTTTTTCATTAATCACTGCCTTGAGGATAAATGGGGTGGTGTATATAGACAATTTATCATTGTTGATTTGTTGATCGTATATAACGGTTTTCATCAATAGATACATTTTATATTACTGAAAAAAAAAAAAAACAGAGGACATGACCTCCGTGTCCTCAATGGTAGTTACGGCCATGCTGGTATGCTGTCAGCACTGATGGATGCACAACCCTGTGAAATTATCTAGCTAGCACATTAACATGCAGTTGAGTACAGTGATGTGTTCGTCATCCCTGGCGCTCTATTGTTAATTAAGAAATGAAGGTCATTAGGTTTTTTTTTAGTAACATCATTAATTTGATTTAGAAATCATTAAAAAAATGAAAGAAGAAAAAACATGAACTAATACTGTATTTTATTAAGAAAATTGAGGCATTCCAGAATTGTCTCATGTACTGCATATTTAAAACGGAACTCTTGTATTTGTGAACAGAGTTCCTGGCGTTGATGAAGCTGATGTCAGAGGCCCTTCCGACTGATAGAGATGTGGATGGAATAGCTCTGGGGCTGCTCCGGCTGCAAGACACATATCAACTACTGCCGCAAAGTCTCATGGGTGCAGCAGGACAGCAAGGTGACCATTTTTGTGCTTAACCCCTTAACGCAGCGCCTATGTTATAACCTTACTGTCTGTCACCAAAATTGCAATGGCTATGTCTTAATCTGTTACTTCACAGTCATAGCAATGTTGTTAATATGTCGTTGAGCATTTTCTGCAAATAGTGAATAGGCCCGCGGCGCCGGCGACCCCGTCTGCAATAAAAGGCTACACTGTTATCTGTTACCAGAATGGCAATGACCAAGTTGTAATGTATAGGCTAACTATAGGCCCTGTGCACTGTCATAGTGGTGTAGCATTATGGTAGTTAAGATTTTCCAGTAACTATTACAACGCTCTAGTAGTGGAACAGTGTGTGCTAAGGGGCTACAGATAAACATTTATTGCCCAATTAAGTTGTATTATTATTAATAACAATATGTCAACAGTTCATTTTCAATTAGGTTCATCATGTAATTTTACTGTAAAAGGTTGGTGTGTATTCTGCTGAAATTACAGCCCATTCTTGTTGTACTCTCTATTCCTTGAGCTGTTCTTATTCTAGCTCATCATCAGGTATTCTCTCTGTAGAGTCATCGTTGGGCCCAGATGAAACCTTCCACATCGCCATGGTTGCGTATGAGAACCAGAAGTTCTCCCTCTACATGGGCTGGATGCTGGAGACGCTGAGGCAGCTGGAGCTGGGCTCTCTGGCGGCCTCCCTCCTCCACATGGACCACCTGCCCACCACACACAGCTTCATCCAGCAGCTGCTCACACAGGGTACGTAGGCTATGTACAGGGCTCGAGTTGTAGGGGGAAGCAGAGGGGATGTCATCCATCCCCTTACAATGAAAATGGTCTAAAATCATCCCCCTCAATGAAATTGGTCAAAAATCATCCCCCTCTAAAACAGACATCCCTTCTTCACATATTGTGTTAAGATTGCACTTTTATAGGTAATGAAGAAAACCGCACACCGATGAACTCCCATGTAAGCCATTTTATTGTGTGACATTTCCCGCCAACCTTCTTCAGTCTGAGTCCTATGGATTAACTTTTTTGAACCTGCACCCGAAACCAGTCACTGGATGTGCGTGAGATTCGATTGGGAAAATTGCACTTTTAAGGGGTCTTACACACCAAGGCGGTAAAGCGTCGCGGAACGGCCGCGTTTTTTACCGGCGTCGGTGAAAATACATTGAAACCTATCTGTCCTTACACACCAACCGGCGGTAGTCGGGCGTTAGCGGCGCGGGAACCGGCTCCGCGCCGCGCTGCATTTGGAAAATAGAACTCCTGCGTATTTTTCACGCCGGCAACCGGCGGTGTCTCATTCAAATAAATGGCAAAGTAGCACGCTAGCTTTAGCTGTGGGGAGGGTTTTGAACAGGACTGGCCGCGCACGCCGACGCTGTCAGTGTGCAAGGCAGAGAAAAGCACGCCGGCCAAAACTAAGCAGAAAGACCGCGTCCGTCCTGCGACCGTTCCGTTCCGCCTTGGTATGTTTTGGCCCTAACAACTACATTTTCCAAGTTTGTGCGGGGGGACAAACCCCCGAAACCCCCAATAACCAGAGAACATCTCTGCCCATCCCCCCTGGTTTGAGTTTACAACTCGACCACTGGGTACGTACGTCATAAGGATAGGAGGTAAACGCGCCGCTTGCCCTGGGAGCAGGACAAACAAATAACCGAATAAAAAGAGAGAAAAGTCTGCTTCAATCAGGATTTTGTTTTGCTCCCAGTTTGCTCCCACAAATGTCACAGAAAAACAAAAAAATAAGTGGGAGCCAAAATAAGAACCGTTTCTCTCTTTTTATTACGTCATCAATGCACACGCACATAGACACAAAGCCAAGTCAAAGGAAATAGTCTATCATGGCAACATGTTGGACAACTCGTTTACATGAGACATTTAATTCAGAATTAGCTCAATTTAATTCTTAAAAAAACATTTTACAATTCAGAATGGAACTTAGACTTAGACTTAGACTTAGACTTCTTTATTGTCCATTAAACTTCCATGAAATGGAAAATTTGCTTTGGTGGTGGCACAAGACACACAAGACAAACACATATCGCAGTCAACACAATAAAGAATAAATAAAAATATATATCTATATATGCGTGTGGATAAGAAGAGAAGATAAAACCTGTGGAATAAATTAATCTCATTACTCTGTCCATGTCACTCAGTTAAAAACGTATCCTTTCTACGTACAACTCTGTGTGTTCTTCTCAGCAGGCCCCAGTGAGGTGCAGGGTGTCCTTCAGCAGATGTACCAGGCCAGTGTCCAGCAGGGCCTCATCCCGGAGCTGGACCATCCCAGCATGCACCTGCTCACACGCACAGGCTCCTTCAGTAATGCGTATGAGGCCTTATGCAGAGGCCAGGGCATCACCATGGCAAGTGCCTTATATATATCGTATTGGGCTGGATTTCAGTACATTGCAAGCTGTTACATTACATCAAGCTGTTGCGTTTTTATCCGAAGTTACAGTTACAGTTATGTTAAGTTAACTATAGGGTATTGGTTTCTATTTGGGTTCTACTGCCACTTAAACTTGCAGCAACACAACACATTAACATTAACATTAACATACGATGACAGTAGCTACCGTTACCGAATGGTAGAGAATGGTATGTGGTAAGAATTAATTCAGGTGATGGTGCGAAAATCCTAAAAATCATACAAGTAGGCCCTGCTGCGGCCTAATGGTAGGGCACTGGGTTGCTGTGCCGGCGACCTGGGTTCGATTTCAGACCCGGGACGTTTGCCGATCATCCCTCATCTCTCTCTCTCCCTCTCCTCCTGTCACTATCTTCAACTGTTCTATCAAATAAAGGCAAAAAAGGCCCTAAAAATATACTTTTGGGCACATGGTGGTGATGATGATGATGATGATGGTGATGATTATAATTATGAAGAAGATGATGATGATGAGGAGGAGGATGATGATGATGATGATGATGATGATGATGATGATGATGGTGATTATTATTAATAATAATTATTATTGTTATTGTGACATGACAGCCTCCAGAGAGACAGAAGAGGTTGTTCTGCCGCTACAGTCGTGGAGGGGGTGGTGTGTCTTCTCTGTATGCGCCCTTCAAGGAGCAGGATGAGTGGGACTCACCACGCATCGTCAGATACGTCGACCTCATCTCAGACCAGGAAATAGATGTCATCAAGACGCTGGCCAGGCCCAAGGTGACTTGAAATAAAAAAACTCCTTTTTTGCTATCAAAGGGAATTTTGAAACATTTTGGATGATTTGTTTTTGCTCTGACATTGTTGTTGTTCTGAGAGTCAGTGTTGCCAGATGGAAAATGCTGAATTATTGTACCAAAACCTCAAAATTATCATTTTTGGGGGCTTTTTGAGAGGAAATTATTGTACAAGACCCAAATTGTTGTTTAGAGGCATCAAAAAGAATTGATCATACAGAGGTCAAAATGGACAAAATGATGGTACAAATACAATACTTATCTTACATCTGGCAACACTGCTGAGAGTCAAATTGTCTGTTTTTTTTTTAAAGCTTTACAGGGCAAAGGTGATGGACCACGGTACTGGAAAGAAGTATGCAACAGAAACCCGTGTATCAAAAAGGTTTGAGAATGACTTTATCGTTAACCATTGGGATAATTTCTTCTTTGCCCCCTCATTACTTGCCTTTCAAAGTTTAAATGAGTTTATTTTTGTGTGGTTTATTTAGTCAGGGACCATGTGCATATATTGCAGATAGTTTCTCGTTTATAGTTAATAGTTTATCAGATCGTTTGTATGTACCTGTCTCTGTCTGTCTGTCTGTCTCTCTATCTATCTGTCTGTCTGTCTGTCTGTCTCTGAGTGACTGTCTGTCTGTCTCTCTATCTATCTGTCTGTCTGTCTCTGACTGTCTGTCTGTCTGTCTGTCTGTCTGTCTCTCTATCTATATGTCTGTCTGTCTGTCTATCTGTCTGTTTGTCTGTCTGTCTCTGACTGTCTGTCTGTCTGTCTGTCTCTCTATCCATCTGTCTGACTGTCTGTCTGTCTGTCTGTCTGTCTCTCTATCCATCTGTCTGTCTGTCTGTCTGTCTGTCTGTCTGTCTGTCTGTATGTCTGTCTCCCCCAGTGGCTGGCTGGCTGATGAGGAGGACCTGGTGATTGGAAATCTGAATCAGAAGTTGAGTGCGGCCACTGGGCTGGACATGACTGTTGCTGAGTCTCTTCAGGTTGCAAACTATGGGATTGGTGGGCAGTACGAACCTCACTTTGACTCAAGGGTAAGGTGTGTGTGTGTGTGTGTGTGTGTGTGTGTGTGTGTGTGTGTGTGTGTGTGTGTGTGTGTGTGTGTGTGTGTGTGTGTGTGTGTGTGTGTGTGTGTGTGTGTGTGTGTGTGTGTGTGTGTGTGTGTGACGAAAGAATTATTACCAACACCAATTGTATGATCCTGAAAATTTTAACCAAGTTGTTTTCTGCTTTACAGCTTGCGAATGACACAGACCTTGTACTCAAAGGGAACAGAATTGCTACCATCTTAATATATGTAAGGCCAACACTGTGTGGTATTTCACAGAAAAAAATATTAAATATAAATAAATATTATAAAATATTAAAAGAGTTTGCATAGATGTGTGGAGGGTAATGTTTGAAAATGTATTGCTTGTTTCTTTTTGTTTTAGATGAGTGATGTGAGACTAGGGGGAGCCACGGTATTTCCTGATGCAGGGGCTGCACTAAAACCACAAAAGGTGAACATCCACGCAAAAACACAGTGCAGGTGCTGTCACATACTGTAGTGCAGCTCCATATGTACTGGTGTGTGTGTGTGTGTGTGTGTGTGTGTGTGTGTGTGTGTGTGTGTGTGTGTGTGTGTGTGTGTGTGTGTGTGTGTGTGTGTGTGTGTGTGTGTGTGTGTGTGTGTGTGTGTGTGTGTGCGTGCGCTCTTGTGTGTCGCTTGGTCATTGAAGCATCTTGTCTTGAGGCAAGATTAGGCAATTGACAAATGCTTGTCTCTTCTCTTCTCTTCTCTTCTCTTCTCTTCTCTTCTCTTCTCTTCTCTTCTCTTCTCTTCTCTTCTCTTCTCTTCTCTTCTCTTCTCTTCTCTTCTCGTCTCGTCTCTTCTCTTCTCTTCTCTTCTCTTCTCTTCTCTTCTCTTCTCTTCTCTTCCCCTCTCCTCTTCTCTTCTCTTCTCTTCTCTTCTCTTCTCTTCTCTTCTCTTCTCTTCTCTTCTCTTCTCTTCTCTTCTCTTCTCTTCTCTTCTCTTCTCTTCTCTTCTCTTCTCTCTACCCATCTTCTCTTCTCTTCTCTTCTCTGCTCTTCTCTTCTCCTCTCTTGTAGGGCTCTGCAGTGGTTTGGTATAACTTGCTGCGGAATGGAAAGGAAGATGATCGCACCTTACATGCGGCCTGTCCCGTCTTCATAGGGAGCAAATGGGGTAAGTTATTATTATGAAAAGGCTATATTGTAGTTCCCTGAAAGATAACTGTGCTTCCACAGTAATGACATAAGGAAGCTGGCCTTTGGAGAGGGTTGCGATTCAAATCTCATCCTTACCAATGACTACCTTACCATAGTACTACACACAACATTAAACAGAGTCTTCAACATATTATGGCTTGGTCATTGCCATTATGCAAATTTATAACAGAGGTCTTGTTTTAGGAGTTTAAAATACCCATACTTATCCACGTGCCAAAAGGCCAAGATACCCAGTACCAAAGACAATATGATGATAATTATAATATAATGATATTTTATGTTTTGTTTTTGTGATCACAGTGGCAAACAAATGGGTTCGGGAGAGAGGCCAAGAGTTCAGGAGAAGGTGTTCCTTATCGCCCTCGGAATGACTTCTACTGGATTTGAATTTTCACCACTAAAGTGCAGTGTGTTGTTATTGTGTTGTAATATTTTTGTTAAGGAAAAGAAATTATGAAAACATTAAAACACGTAAAAAATATGCTGTAAGTGTTTCGTATTAAATATTGTATGTCTTTGGAGCACACTAAAATATGAGGAGTTGCCAAACACTGTGCACTGTAAAAACTACAACTTGACATTGTTCAATTTTTGAGCCTCCCAACCAGTGTTAATTTTGTCAGCTTTTTTTGATTTAGTCATAGTCTTAGTCACAATGACGAAAATCAATTTTAGTCTTAGTCATATTTTAGTCATTGCCTTCCCAATTTAGTCTTAGTCTTAGTCTAAATGACGAAAATCAATTTTAGTCTTAGTCAATTTTTAGTCATTTTAGTCATTTTAGTCGACACTGTCCATAATAGAACTTCTCCACACACTGCTTCTCTTCTGAACATATATCATTGACTGTACAGAATAAACCCTCTCCGCGCACGGCTTCTCTTTATAACATATCATTGACTGTACAGAATAAACCTTCTTCACTCACTGGTTCTCTTTTTCTAAATTTTATTGAAAAACGGTGTTAATTTCGTCAGCTTTTTAAAATTTCGTCTTAGTCTTAGTCACAATGACGAAAATCAATTTTAGTCTTAGTCATATTTTAGTCATTGCCTTCCCAATTTAGTCTTAGTCTTAGTCTAAATGACGAAAATCAAAAAAGGGCATTGACGAAATATTTTAGTCATAGTCATGGTTGACGAAATTAACACTGCTCCCAACTGTGAAATTGCCAATGCCAACTTCTACTTTCTCAAGTTGAGTTATTTCAACTCACTTTTGTATGTTTTTGATGAAAAGCTGATCTTAAATGAGATGTTGAGTTGATATGGTATACAAATTGTAGTGGATGCCTAGAATGGATAAAGTCAAGTAATGAAATTGTATGCAAATTGTAGTGGATGCCTAGAATGGATAAGGTCAAGTAATCTACAGTAAGAAATAAAAGTTGGCCTCAACTCAAATTTTCAACTGCATAGAGTTTTTAAGTTATAAGTTTCAACTTTCAACTTCAGGTTTTGGAGTACTGATATTACAAAGTTGAGTGAACTAAAGGTTTTGCCAACTAAGTGTTAACCAAGGAGAGATAGATATATAGGAGGGCTTACTTACGTCATAACAGCGTATTAAGAAATGATGGCGACTCTGGCGAGGGGAGTACGGAAATTTTATTCTTCTACGGTCAGTATTGGAAGCATCAGGGTAGCATGCAATGCGACTTCTTCGAGGGTCGGAGTGTGGAACAGGTCATAGGACAGCGTGAATGTTTGTCAGCTGTCCTTAATTACCCCCAGCAATTACTGCTGACCAACAGCTGCAGTTAATTTGGCCACAAATTATCCATCATGGTGTCGCCCACACTGACCATGCGCAAGAGAGTACGGAAATTGTATCCATCGCACCCACTGACCAATGACCATGCGCAAGGGAGTTAATTTTCCATCCACTCGTGTCCTGTACTACACCGTGGCCAATGGATTCCCCCCGAGAGATTGTTCTTCTCTGTCGAATTTCATTGGTTTAAACCAGGACTCTCATACTGTTCTTGTATATCTTTGCTTACAAAAGCTCTCTTGCTTTTGACAGCGTTGACTGGCCGGCCTGCTGGCTGTTAGCCCTGCTGGTTGTTAGGCCCGCTGGCAGTGATGGGAAAATGAAGCTTTGTTGAAGCACAAAGCTTTTGTGGCAATTGCTTCGAGTAATGGATGATTCATTCAGTGCTTCAAATACTCTATGAGGACACCTGCTGGCAAAAACACTGAATTGCAGTTTGAACCAAAACGCCAAATGAAAAGGCCTACATGGATTCTTGTGCATGAATAAAATGACTGAAAAAATGCCTTCACGTTTACTTTCAGAGAACAAATTAACGGCGTGCATTAAGTATTTTAGTCACTGAAATGTGATGGATCATAATGGACATAGTCCTAAAAATCTCCTCGTCATTTGCCACAAAATTGCATCGTAGTTAGCCGGAGTAATATTTTATCCCAAAACGGCTCATTAACTTTTTTTTTTTTTTTTTTAAATGTTTATAAACTTCAGCAGCAAGAGGTCTTCTGCCATGATATTCNGTGAATGACAAAAAGACCAACAAAGGTCGGCGTCTGCGCCTTGAACTCAATGCTCGTGTATTGCTTGGTGCGAGCACTCCCAAAAAGTAGTAATCACTCAAAAATGGAAAAAAGGAGGCGCACACAAGACTTGTGTGAAAAAGTGTATTGAAGCCGAAAATATACAACAGAAGTCTAAGGATTAACTGGAGAGACAGACGTTTCGGAGCTAGTCCATTTTCAATGTCTCCAATGGACAAGCTCCGAAACGTCTGTCTCTCCAGTTAATCCTTAGACTTCTGTTGTATATTTTCGGCTTCAATACACTTTTTCACACAAGTCTTGTGTGCGCCTCCTTTTTTCCATTTTTGAGCCATGATATTCTGACCACATAACTGAGCGAGCTGGAGCAGGGTTAGAAGTACTTACGACACGATCATTAGGCTCTGAGCGCATCACTATCCACTACACCAGTGTTTCGCAACCTTTTTTGTCTTGCGTACCCCCTAAGCCTCTTAGTTGTGACATGAGTACCCCTAATTAATTTTCTATATAATTTTCTCTGTCCTGATGTGGCTGATCCATACATTTGTTATAATAATAACACTTTTCCAAGTACCCCCTGCTGTGTGCTCGCGTACCCCTAGTGGTACACGTACCCCTGGTTGGGAAACACTGCACTACACTACGGCGACAGACTCTCTCAAGTAAGGAAACAAGCTGGTATTGAAATGTAGGTGTTGCCAAATGCATTTTGTAATGACATTTAATTTTAAAATGTTCCATTTTAAAAGCCAAATTACAGTTGCCATAGGGCACCCTTGCTCATTGTTCATTTTATTACGCTAGCTGCACTGAATTCGGTGAATTCTTCCGACTACAAACCTGCAATCGCACGCAGGCTCGCAGCACTTTGATCAAGTTCAAGTTCAACTCTTTCAATTCAGTCGACTCGTCAAGTGACTGTTGAAGCTTCATGCAAAAATACTGAATCAAACCAAGATATCGCAAAACACGCCCACTCAATGCAAAAGCATGTGCTCAAGTTGGGTCTCCTAAGGGGGCGTTGTCCCCTACTTCTTCTCTTTTTGAGGTGTTTGTGCAAGACGTGCGCTACCGCCATCTACAGCGCTAAGGGGACTTCATTGATTCTCAACCTCAGGACTCCGAAGGTCTCCTAACCGAAGGTCTCCTAAAGGGGCGTTCACCCGACATAAAGTGGATACCGGAAAAGAAACGAAATGACGCTTCTTGTTAGATCCATCTTCTTTGCATCATGTGAATGGGCGCTGAATGAAGCTTCAAACGTCACGAATCACGCGATCAACTGCAAACGAATCAAGCTCCGATACATGCTTTCTCTTGCGCTGGTTCATTTTCTGACACACGCTTCGACACGGGAGAGTCATTGGGAACATCACTGCCTGCTGGGTGTTAGCAATGCTGACTGTTAGCAATGCTGACTGTTAGCAATGCTGGCTGATAGCAATGCTTGTATGGATTGGCTGCCCCCATAGTGGTAGATAATTACATTTCTGTCCCATTCACTTGGGGACCCATGATAATGAAAATATGAAATGAATAACTTCAAACACTTAGTTGATACAGCCTTGTAAGATTAATTGAATAGATCCTCTAACTTGAATCGGTTAGTTGATGTAACCTTGAAAAGTTTGTTGAATAATCAAACGGTTAGTTGGCAAAACCTTGTAAAGTGAATTGACTCAACTTAGTAATAGCAGTACTCCGAAACCTAAAGTTATAAGTTGAGACTTATAACTTAAAAACTCCAGTGCAGACAGTGCAGACAGTTGCCTTGAAAATTTGAGTTGAAACCACCTTTTATTTTTTACAGTGTGGCTGCTTTCAAAATATAATATAGTATGATATATACAGTATACATTAGTTTTCATTAAAGACATCCTGATCTCACATAATATTTTAATACACATATCCCTCCCTATTCATTCAAAAATTACAAAGGTTACAGTAAAAAACAGGGTTTATTACAGGTAGTATGTAAAAATAGTATCAAAAATTGTCGACATGAAAACGAGGGTCCAGTCCAACTACTATCCACCGAAATTCTTGTTTGGGGTTGCCATGAGGTATGTCTGTCACCTGGGCCACACAGGTACGTACTCCCTGATGTTGATGCTAGCTGCAAATTTCACAACCAAGTCAGTTAGTATAGTCAAGAGATTGATCTCAATTTCAAATTGCCCTCGGATTTGGCTTCCGATACAAAAAAATCAATCATTTTCCAATGGCTCGATTGAGGCAGGTTCAAGGCAGGGCAAGACTACCACTGGTAGTTAAGCCAGTGGAAAAAGAATGGCTTGATGTACCTACACTAACTCTGACCAGTCGAATTTGACAGACATAGGTTAATCCCGCCCCCTATAAGAACGGTGAAATTACAGCATCTTGGCCAGATTAGAAGCGCCGTAGGTCTTGGTAGTCACAAACAATAGCTTGGCTAGTAGTATCTTCATCTCTTCATCACTTCATCAAGCATTCGACTGGAGAGCCAACACTGGCCGGAATGCTCAGATGATAGTTGTCAGACTTGTAGTGCTGATCTAGGTATGGTTTTTCCACAGGACGACACAGGCGGAGAAATCGCTGGAGATGAAACAGAGAAACATTACAAGTCTATTAGAATGAGGAATAGTAATACAAAACTTGATGCAACAAGCCATAATAACATCATGCAATGACTGTATTGTTACTATTGTCATTTTTCTTTTGTATTACTTTTCCTTATTCCATGCAAGGAGTTCCATATACAGTAGGCTATATTACATATACAGTATACTAAATGGTACTATATGGTACATATACTATATGGTGTACATTACATGTCAGTGATGAACATTGTCAAACATTGACAGCTACCACTTTGGAATGCTATGTACCTGGTGCTAATGATACAATTGAATTCAAGTCTATTGGAGAAGGCAAGACAATTGACCACTACACAAAAACCAATTACTAACTTACGTCTTTCAAAGAGCCTTTTCCCATGTACAATTTGAACATAATCCAGATTGGGATGAGAGACAGGGAGATGGAGGCCAAGAACCAGCCGATGACGTTGGCCCACACAGGGTAGGTATAGGTGTTGCTGAACTTCAGAGGACTGTACCTCGCAATAGAGAAGATCAGAGTCCCCTGAGAAGAAGAGAGACAGTGGAGAGGAGAGGAGAGGACAGGAGAGGAGAGGAGAGGAGAGGAGAGATAGCAGTGTTTCAGAGATACACAGTAGGCCAGTGAATCCCAAACTTTTTCAGCGGGGACCCCCTTGTGGAATGAAGAATATCTTTGTTTCTATAATCGGACTATAAGGCTTTGTCATCAGACTTCATTGCCCAACGGCAAGTAAAGGTGGCTACAATTATGGGTCTGGAATGCTTACATGGAATGTTAACACAGGTCTAGAATGTTTCCATGGATATAGAATGCTCTTACCACACACACAACTGGAGTGATGAAGAGCCAGCAGTACTTCATCAGCTCATGTGGCCTATAACCAATCATATCCGTGATGTTGCCATAGAAGCGCTCAGCACCTGGTTCAAAACAATATACAACACTGGAAATGAATCAATACATACTATGCTATTTGTGCTGTGGTGTTGACGTACAGACAGATAGACAGACGGACAGACAGAAGAGCTGGAGAACCTCACTTCAGTGTCAGATGAAAGATCTTTAAACAAACTGCTCACCATCTTGGAAAATGAGGTAGACCCACACTACTACAACACCATTATCCAACAGAAGAGTCTGTTCAGTTGGAGGCAGAGGGGACAGACTGGGGAAATACTTTGTCCCAAGAGCCATACAACTCTATAATTTGACAATTACGTAAGGGGGAGAAACTCCTGGACTTTTCTGCGTAATGATCACCTTTATTTATTTGTTATCTATTTTCATGTCCCCCTTTTTAATCTATAGAGCAGCCCGGAAAAAGAATTTCCCCTTGGGGATAAATAAAGTTCAATCTAATCTAAACAGATAGACAGACGGGCAGATAGACAGACAGAGACAGACAGACGGACGGACGGACGGACAGACAGACAGACAGATCGACAGACTTACAGAGAGACTGATAGACAGACACAGACAGACAGATGGATAGACAGACAGACAGACACACACAGACAGACAGATGGATATACAGACAGACAGACACACACAGACAGACGGATAGACAGAGAGAGAGAGAGAGAGACAGGCAGGCAGACAGACAGACAGACAGACAGACACAGACAGACAGACAGACAGACAGACAGACAGACAGACAGCTAGCTCACCGTAGATGTAAGCAATGCTAAGGGACTGGCAAAGTGAGAGGATGAGCAGTGTGGTTCCGCTGCACACATGATGGTCCATCAGCTGAAGGATGTACAGTCCCCCCTAATGCAGACAACACACACAAGACAACAGCTCACTGGGTGTAAGTGGGAATGAATGAATGAATGAATGAATGAATGAATGAATGAATGAATGAATGAATGAATGAATGAATGAATGAATGAATGAATGAATGGATGTATTTCTCTCTTCACACCGTCATTTTGACGTTCAGTTACATCTCATGAAGTGGGAATGGATGGGAACGAGGAGGTAGCCTACTGTAGGGATCGTCTTACTGTGAGTTGTGCTCATATAATGCCTGTATCAAGCCAAATACTCCTGTCAGTGTACCCAAAAAGAGTAGAGTAGAGTAAGATGATTCAAGCCCGTGTATTTCCTGGATCCATGTGATGTCAGGTGAACGCCCCTTTAGGAGACCTTCGGTTAGGAGACCTTTGGAGACTTTAGGTTGAGAATAAATGGAGTTCCCTTGGCACTGTAGATGGCGGTAGCGCACATCTTATGCAAGCCGTCACCAAATGCCACAGAAAGAGAAGAAGAAGGGGGGTGGGGGGGGACGACGCCCCCTTAGGAGACCGAACTTGAGCACACTATTTTGAATTGGGTGGGCGGAGTTTGAATCATCTTACTCTAACTAAGAACATCTTTGGTGTAACCCTCAGGGAAGTTGCTGTTAAACTTTAAATGGATGATGAGGTCGTGTTTATGTTTTCACCTGTGTCACAAAGCTGAGACCGAGGAGGAAACTGGACGTGCAGATAGCCAGCAGAAGCAGCTCTCTCCTGAAGCCCTTACGCAGCGTGGAGAACACATCTGTCAGCGACGTCATCAGACACTCCAGGCCCACAAACTAGGAGCAGGAGAAGAAGGAGAGGAGGGCAGGAGAGGAGAAAAGGGAGAGGAGGAGAGGAGAATAGTGATAGTGAGGAGAAGGGGACAATATAAGGACACGATTAGGGAAATGGTCAGAGATGTTTTTTTTACCAATAGGCAGACCAGGGATGGATAGACGCGTTTCAGCTCTTAAGCCACACCACCACGCACTGATGATCGGCTTAAGAGCCGAAACGCGTCTGCTTGTGGACATGGTGGTAATTTATAAATAAATAATGAGACGTAGCTAGCTTGTGAGTGCGGATTTTTCTTCTATGAGGAGTTAAGTTGTGATAGGCCACCGCTCATCTGTTTAGAAGGTGCAGGATTCAGTAGAAATTTCTGTATAAAAAGAAGACAATCCGCACACTTCAGGTCTATTTTTGTGCAAAGAAGCTTTACTTGACTTGCAAGCTTTCGGTCCTTAGACCTTCAACAGATGAAGGTCTAGGGACCGAAAGCTTGTAAGTCAAGTAAAACTTCTTTGCACAAAAATAGACCTGAAGTGTGCGGATTGTCTTCTTCTTTGAGGAGTGAAAGGGGAGCCATAGTGTAGTGTAGTATACCTGGCTGTCCAGGCCCAGCAGGATGATCATGAGGAAGAAGCAGGCGGACCACACCTGTGGGCCTGGCATCATGGCCACCGCCCTGGGGTACACGATGAACGCCAGACCAGGACCTGCAGACCAGACGGTGGGTGAACATCATGTTGAAGTCAAAACTTCAAAAACTGACATACATCAAATTAAAATCACATACTGTAACTGTATAATGGGGACATGCTTTTTAAGTGAAATACACAGTGGTGTCAAAAGTTAAAAAGAAATTCATGGTGTAAGTACGACACACACATGATATTACACAGCTGTTACACCATTTACTCCATTGTACTTAATTAGATAGATCGATAGTGTTGTTTCTGACACCTAACAAGATGGAAACCTAACAAGGACCCACCAAAAACTTCATCCAAACAGTGCAGAGTCAGCTAATCGCAAGCCAAGTACAGGTCTACGTCTACTTGTTACTCAGATAAGCTACCTGTGTTGGCAAGACAAAATAGAATAGGATAGAATAGAATAGAATAGAATAGAATAGAATAGAATAGAATAGAATAGAATAGAATAGAATAGAATAGAATAGAATAGAACAGAGCCAAATAAAATAGAATACAATAGAAGTAATCTGACAACAGGTGTCAGCCTGACTCACCTGAGCTGGCCACCTCAGCCATGGACACCCCCTGCTCGTGGGTCATGAAGCCCAGGATGGAGAAGATGGCAAAGCCAGAGATGAAGCTGGTGAGGCTGTTCAGAAGGCACAGCAGGAACGAGTCCCTGGAAAGAGGAAGATTTTCATGTTAGAAAAACGTAAAGAGCTTGGAGCATTATTTTACAGCCATGATCCTCCATGTAAAGTTGTTGCTCAATGATTGATTAATTGATTGATTGATTGGTGCATTCACTTATCAATCCATTCATTCATTCATTCATTCATTCATTCATTCATTCATTCATTCATTCATTCATTCATTCATTCATTCATTCATTCATTCATTCATTCATTCATTCATTCATTCATTCATTCATTCATTCATTCATTCGTTCATTATGCAGAGTCCATGTTGGGCTTGTAGGATAGTACACTGTAGTAAAATGTGTTGACTACTGCTATATTCACACATGCAGTATTCAAACATTACATTACATTACATTGCATTGCATTTGGCAGACGCATTATAGCCAAAGCGACAAGAAGAACAAGTGCAATTGCAAAGAAGGGTAGGGTTTTTTTTGTAAAGTAGAATACACACACACACACACACACGCACACACAAAAACACACACACACACAGACACACAGACACACACACACGCACACACACGCACACGCACACGCACACACACGCACACGCACACGCACACACACGCACACGCATTCACATGTATGTCAAGAGTTTGGCCTGGGGCTCCTCTTGCGTTGCGCTCCAAGACCTACTTGTAGCAGTCGTTGTCGTAGTTGTTGTAGCTGCCCAGCGAGGTGAGGAAGCCCAGGCTGATGGCGTAGGAGAAGAAGATCTGTGTGCCGGCGTCCATCCAAACCTGAAGACCAACACCACCCCAATTAGCCGGGCTTTATTAGGCATCACACACACAAGACATGATAGGCCTATACAGTACATGCACATAGAAGTGGTTCAGGTTTACTGAAGTAATTGTATGTTTTTGAAAGGATTAGGGAAGCATGTTCTTCGTCTTAGTATTATTGGAATATTTAGATGATTCTGTGTCTTATTTTAACTTCTATTAGTATTATAATATTAACTTTCAGTATGGAATAGAATAAAATGCAAATACATGTAGATAGGTATACGGGCCACTTCTAGGGTTTTGGAGGCCCTAAGCATAACTGATCAGGAGCCCCTCCTCATAATTAAATAATAGTAATATATATATATATATATATATATATATACATACATATATACTGTATTACATATACTGTAATACATATGTACAGTATATATGTATTTTTGAGATATTTTTATGGACTTTTTTTTCGGATAGGACAGTGAAGGTGCGACAGGAAGTGAGTGTGGAGAGAGATTGGTTGGGGTTGGGAAATGACCCCGTCCGGACTCGAACCGGGGTCCCCATGGGCCTGCAAGCCCAAGTGTGGGAGGCGTAGCGCACTGCGCCACAGCACCTCCCAAATAATAGTAATATTAAAGTACGTTTTTGTTTAGTCAATCTCAATTTAGGAGGACCCAAGTTTGGGGGCAAAGTGGTTGAGTGAGGCCCTAGGCGCTCTGCTTCCTCTGCTGCCCATGCCTAGCGGTGGCCCTGGGTGTACGGTCGGTACGCACCTGTGGGTCTGCCAGTCGCGAGATGTCTGGGTAGAGGTAGTAGATGATGCCGTCCGCGGCTCCAGGCAGCGTCACGCCCCTCACCAGCAGAGCCAACAGGGTCACGTATGGGAACGTGGCAGTGAAATAGGCGGCCTGGCAGGAACGAAGAAATGCACCATCATGTTACAGATACACTACCGTAGGGTGCGTTCTAATATGCGACCTTGCGTCCACCACTTGTGCTTGTGGCCTTGCACCAGGAAGTAATATGTCATGAGGACATCACTGACAACAGCATTATATTTCAATATCTCGCAAAAGCTCAATTGTAAAGTCATTTTCTCATTTGCAAACTGGTTGGTGAATGAAGAATCGTGCCCTAAAAATTGTTTTGGCTAGGCTGACTGCGGGGAAACTTATTTGTTTTCTCCACGTGAGGCCACAAGCACGAGTGGAGGACGCAAGGTCGCATATTGGAATGCACCCTACATTACACTGAGCTGTCAGCTGCCGCCTGTTCACCTGCCTGGTACAGGTGGGTTGACAGGTGTTCTTACAAGCGCTGCTCTGCTGTGATTGCACCCTGTGTGGTGAGAACGAATTTCCCCTTGGGGACTATAAAGGCTTAGCCTGGCAACGCCATCCATGTACTCCACCCAAAGATTTAGGCTCCGTACATCGTCTGGCAAAAGCCTCGAGCTCGGTTCTCTCAGTGTTTAGCCAATCAGCAAACAGTTGAGAGTGATGACGCGGAACTCACCCGCAAGCTCTGTTACTGATTGGTTAAGGTAACTATATTCACACTTTCGTTTTGTTATTTGTTTGCTTTTGCGACGCTATATCGTAACAGGCATGCTAATAATATGGGTTTTAATTTGAGTTTGGAACTCCAATTAATTTAAATGATAGAGTAAGATCAGACCATCTACCACCCTCCACGGAGACGGATTCCTCATGGCTTTTGCCAGACTGATTGACGGAGTCAACAGTCGGCTTTTCACCCCGGCTAATAAAGGCTACTACTGCTACTACAACTATTACCACTACTACTACTACTACTACTAAATACATTACATTACACTGAGCTGACGATACATGACATTACATTACATTGAGCTGACCACACCATCATGTTACAGATACATTACATTACACTGAGCTGACGACACCATCATGTTACAAAAACATTACATTACATTACATTGAGCTGATGACACCATCATGTTAGATACATAACATTACATTACATTGAGCTGATGACACCATCATGTTACAGATACATTACATTACACTGAGCTGACGACACCATCATGTTACAAAAACATTACATTACATTACATTGAGCTGACCACACCATCATGTTAGATACATTACATTACAGTGAGCTGACGACACCATCATGTTACAAAAACATTACATTACATTACACTTAGCTGACGATTTTATCCAAAGTGACTAAACAGCTCTTTGAGCTGGTGTAACCGTGGACATCCTGCACTGTACTGTACTGTACCGTATCTATCTACCGTCTCTGGTTGAGGCTTCAGGAGAGCGGTTTACTAAAGTTCTACTGCCGAACTCTGCTAGTTGGCATCCGTTAGCATTACACTCAGGGCTCAAGTTGTAGGGGGATGAGTAGGGATGCCATCCCCCCCTCAATGAAAATGGTCTAAAATCATCCCCCTCAATGAAAATGGTCAAAAATCACCCCCCTCTAAAACAGGCCTCCCTTCTTCACATATTTTTGTGTTAAAATTGCACTTTTAACAACTACATTTTCAACATTTTCTCGAGGGAGAAACCCCTGAACTTCCAATAATCAGAATCAATCTCTGACCATACCCCCTGCTTTGATTTTAGAACTCGACCACTGGTTACACTCATCCCCCTAAACCTCACTCCCATCCGGGCCTTGCGGCACCAGTGTAACCAAGGTCATCCTGTGCGGTCCGCTTATCGGGGCTCGAACTCACAACCTTCCAGTCAATGCTCTGGTTCAGGCATGGGAGGCATAGTGCGAAACCACTGAGCCAAAGGTCCAGACCAATAGCTCTGTGCTACCTTGTCTGTATGAGGGTTCGGGAGGGAGATTTCCGAATGTTCTACCACCATGGCCAGTCATGGGTGAGCGGTTAGGGCGTCAGACTTGCATCCCAGAGGTTGCCGGTTCGACTCCCGACCCGCCAGGTTGGTGGGGGGAGTAACCAACCAGTGCTCTCCCCCATCCTCCTCCATGACTGAGGTACCCTGAGCATGGTACTGTCCCACCGCACTGCTCCCCATGGGGCGCCACTGAGGGCTACCCCCTTGCACGGGTGAGGCATAAATGCAATTTCGTTGTGTGCAGTGTGCAGTGTGCAGTGTTCACTTGTGTGCTGTGGAGTGCTGTGTCACAATGACAATGGGAGTTGGAGTTTCCCAATGGGCTTTCGCTTTCACTTTCAAACTCTGCTAGTTTGGCATCTGTTACACAGGGTAGGGTAGGTTAATCAAGGCAAGGCCTTTAGAGACCTCTACTGGTATGAATGGGATTCAAAGCTAACCTCTGATCCCAAAGCCAACTCCTAGGGACCAATAGGACACAGGGCAGTCATGGGTAAGCGGTTAAGGCATAAGATTTGTATCCCAAAAGTCGCTGGTTTGACTCCTGACTCCCCAGGTTGGTGTGGGGGTAATTAACCAGTGTTCTTCTCCCCCAAAGTAGGCCTACTTCATGGCTGAGGTATCCTGAGCACGGTATCTTCCTGCTGTAACTGCTCCCTTGTATGGTCGGATGAGGCATAAATGCAATTTTGTGGAGAGCTGTGTCACAATGACAATGGGTCTCCCAGGTGGGCTTGCACTTCACAGCTGACATACTGTATCCCTGACATATAAGTAAAAAAATAACTGTAACAATTGTTTTTCTCAGACTGAAAATACACAGATACAGTTACGAAAGTTGACAATCAGTAGGTTTTGATATATAACATGTACATTTTCCCTAGACAGCAGTTCAGAAGTGAAAATAAGCGTCATACTTTATACCTATTGAGCACGATGCTTAAATCAGCAAGTGCTTATTCTTACCTTGCCTGTGGACTTGATGCCTTTCCACACACAGAAGTAGCATATGACCCAGGTCAACAGGAGGCAGAGCGCTAGCTCATAGTGCACACTGCCCAGCTCCTCTATCCCACCCGATATACGAAGCACCCTCCTCCTGACATGTAGAGGTAGGAGACGTAGGAGAAGAAGAGAAGAGAAGTAGGAGAAGAAGTAAGAGAAGTAGAAGAGAAGACATTGAGTTATATGTAGGTGGTTAGGAGTTGAAAAAACAATGTCTGCTTCAACCAGGATTTCTTCATCCTTTTTCCGAAGAAAAGAGGAAGCAAGTAAGCTTGGTTGAAGGTAGCCTCTTATTGCAGATGGGGTCGCCGGCGGGCCTATTCACTATTTGCAGAAAATACTCAAGTACATCATAACAGCATTGCTATGACAGTGCCGAGAGCCTTAAAGGACCAGTTTGGTCAATTTCAACATGCAGTTGTAATGCTCACACTACCCTGGACTTGTCAGTACCTGAGGTTTTTTTTTCTTCTTCTTCAGCCTTTTCCGAGATTTTGGTCATTGTAATGGGGGCAGCTCTTTGTTTACATTTCATAAAAACATTTTTATCTATTCCCAAAAACATCTGAAAGGTTATACAACATCAGCAGACAACTAGCAAATAGTGGTACCTTTTGGGAAAATATTTGGAGCAGGCCTATGTTAATTAGAAAAAAAATGTAAACAAACGCTGTCCCCATTAGAATACCTTATATCTCGGAAAGGGATTAGCCGAAAAATGTGGCATCACCGGGTACTGACAAGTCCAGGGTAGTGAGAGCATTACAACTGCATGTTGAACTTGACTGAACTGGTCCTGTAGCCTCTTACTGCAGCAGGGGTCGCCGGCTACCCTTTTCACTTGCTGAAAATGCGTAACTACTTGTACATCATAACAACATTGCTATGACATTACAGAGAGCCATAGTGCTGCGCTAAGGGGTTAAGTAACAGATTAATACTTAGCCATTACAATTTTGGTGACAGTAAGGTTAACATAGGTGCTGCGCTAAGGGGTTAACTTTGTTTTTCCTTTATTTGTCTATCCCTTTACCGCTCCCAGGATAAGAACGACTGTAGAATGTGCAGGATTCAACCAGCTTCAGTGGGAGCAGCACAGCAGGCCTATGGCAGAGAGAGTTAAAGAATCTCTGCCTATGGTGTGCAGGGGGAGAGAGTAGGGGTTCGATGATTTACTGCCGTGCAGGGGTGCGGAACCTTTTTCATTCGAGGGGCCACTTCAAATTCATCCAAGGGCCGTAAAAATCCTCCGAGGGCCGTAGAAGTCCTCCAAAGGCCGTACTATGAACAACACAGACCAGGATTTCCCCCTGCACTTTAGGCCAATGTTGAGGGCAGCCACCTTTAAAGCAGACCCCATCTTCTCTAGGTTCCCTGAATATAACTTAATTGTGTTGCAAATGTATTTTCTAAGATTCCTTTACAAAATAGGTCATATTTCATGTGAAGCTGCATAGCATTACAATCATATCGGGGGCCGGATAAAACGGCCTCAAGGGCTGCACATGCCACTCCAAGTGCAGTCACATGACACTATTCTTGTTATGGTTGGCTACTACGGCCATGTTTGTAAATTTGTTCCAAGTGTGTCTAAACCAAAGCTCATTCCTAACCCTAACCTGTCGATGAAGAATGTGTGTCCACCATCCTAAAAACATGTCCAACTGTGTCCAAACCAAAAGTCATTCCTAACCCTAACCTGTCAGGGAACAATGTGTGTCCACCAACCTCTAAAAATGTCCAACTGTGAGGGGGTGCTGTGGCGCAACGCGCTAAGCCCCCCACATGTGGGCTTTCATGGTCATGGGTACCCTGGTTCGAATCCGGACGGGGTCATTTCCCAATCCTCCCCCATCTCTCTCTCCCACTCTCTTCCTGTCAGCATCTCACTATCCTGTCAATAAAGGCATAAAAAGACCCCAAAACCCTAAACAAAACAAAACAAAAATGTTCAACTGTCCCCATAACAAGAATCATTCCTAACCCTAACCTGTCAGTGAACAATGTGTGTCCACCAACCTCTAAAAATGTCCAACTGTGCCTATACCAAAACTCATTCCTAACCCTAACCTATCCGTGAAGAATGCGTGTCCATCAATATAGACAACTTGAACTCCATATAGCCTTCCTTTGACATGCCACTTCGGCATGCCACAGAGTGTAGCTAACCTATCCCCTCGTTATTTTTTATTACCCTCGACCAGGAGTGGGGAACCTTTTTCATTCAAGGGGCCACTTCAACTACAGACTCCGGGCCTTCCCCTGCCGTACAGACAGACTACGGAAGTCATTTGTTCCTAGGGCCATCCAGCTCTTCAACACCACACAGAAAGACACAATGAAAGAGATTGTCATTGGTGACTGGACTGCCTAAACCACCACCCACCACCCCCCTCCGACTCTTTTTCTCTACTGAACAGCTACACTTCACCCAACCCCCCGCCCCCCAGGATTTCCAGGATTTCCCCCTGCACTTTAGGACGATGTTGAAGGCAGGCACCTTCAAAACAGATCCCTGCTTCTCTAGATCCCCTGAATATAACTTAATTGTATTTCTAATGTAATTTCTAATATTCCTGTACAAAATATGTCATGTCATAAGAGGGTAAGAGAGGCACTCTTGAAATACCACTTACTCCCAAAACTCCACCACAGGCAGGGTCCCGTTGATTCTGACAGTGCCATTGGTCGGCTCTTTTGTGTAGGGCAAGCAGGATTCTAAGAAAATGAAGATGCTGTTGTTAGGACAACTGTAACTGTGTCTATATACCAAAACAAAGTTGTTTTTCAACCACAGCTACACAGTATAATGTCAATTATGTCTTCAAAGGGCAAGCAGGATTCTAAGGAAATGAACGTGCTGTTGTTAGGACGACTGTAGCAGAGAGAGTAGAGAGAGAGAGAGGTTTCATTGGCCCATTGTTTCCGGGTTCTATTATTGCAAGGGGGAGGGGGGGGGCGGGATCCCCCTTTAGGCAGACCTAGGCAGACCTAAGGACTGTTCTATTCAATGCTAGGAGAATTATGACACGCCCTTTTAGGCAGACCGTAACCTGGTCACATTATGTGCCCATAGAAACCCAAAACAAAGTTGTTTTTCAACCACAGCTACATGGTATAATGTTAATGATGTCTTCAAACCCTTGGCAGTGTGTAAAGGGCCCAGTGAGAAGGGCACTTGAATCCTATTTTGCTGCTAGCCTGGGAACACCCATACTGCCTTACGTTCTACACAATCGTTTCGATCTGAAAGACAATCTCATTTGTGATTAGGTCTGGTGGTAACCAGGCAATTTTGCTGCTTCTAGTGCTGACCCATCAGGTCATGTCTTTTGTGGGTAACACTTTACTTGACGCCGGTGTCATAAGCATGTCATTACAGTGTCATAATAGTGTCATGACAGAGTTAAGCATGTGTCATAAACACTATCTCTATGTCATAAACATTTTATGAATGTTGGCCTTAAGTGACATTCGGTTATGGCAAAGACGTGTCACTTAAGGCCAACATTCATAATGTTTATGACATGGACATAATGTGTATGACCTATCTATGACTGTGTCATGACACTACAGTATTATGACACTGTAATGACATGAGGTGAGGAGAGAGGGTCCGAGGCACTCTGAAGTCTGTTAAAAGTCCTTTGTTAAGATATGGGGCTTGACGTCCATATCTTAATAAAGGACTTTTAACGGACCTCAGAGTGCCTCGGACCCTTTCTCTTTACCTCAAGTTTTGCCTTTTGGTCACTGATGATGAGCACCTGTAGAGTTTTATTACTGCTACCCCACAGACGCAAATTATTCTCTCTCTCTCTCTCTCTCTCACTGTAATGACATGCTTATGACACCGGCGTCAAGTAAAGTGTTACCCTTTTGTGTGTAGGGTATTCTGGAGTAAAAAAAACATGCTGCTGGGAGACCATTGGATTCAGCCATAGTCATTTGGAAAACAGGTACACTTAAACACTTAGGGTTTTCTTTTGCCTTAAGACATGTAACAGTTTTTATCCTTTACAGTTAGACATAATGAACCTAATACATATGTTAAACAGGTACACTTGTTTTGATCTCCCTTAATGATGGAATTTGTTATCGGGTTCATGCGATGGCCTATGTGATGACTACTCAGAATCAATGTGCTTACGAATGGTAAACATGACAAATGTAATAACCATAATAAATCATGGTGAAATTCCAAAACACAGTTTTTTTTCCTCAATGGGTGATACTAAGTAGCAAATCAAGATTGGCTGTTTTGGTAATACTACTTAGGCTGAAGTTCTACCTAAGAGTTTTTGGGTAAGGCGCGGCCTCTGACAGAGAGAGTAGAGAGAGGTTCCATTGGCCCATTGTTTCCGGGTTCTATTATTGCAAGGGGGAGGGGGGGGGACTCCCCTTTAGGCAGACCTAAGCAGACCTAAGGACTGTTCTATTCATTCTAGGAGCATTATGACACGCCCCTTGAGGCAGAACGGAACCTGGCCACGTTAGGTGCCCATAGAAACCTATTATGTTGGCATATCTCTGGCTCTGACCTGTGTTCCAGCTGTTTCCACAGTGTGCCCAGGGCAGCTCCGAGCTGAAGGAGTTGAAGAGGTAGAAGAACGCCCAGGCCAGGATCACAATGTACGAGGTAGCACTGAAGCCAATGATCAGATGGCTGGCATAGCCCACACCTGGCAAGATGGCAAGATGAAGTGAACAAGTTACAGGGTGAAAGTGAAAGTGAAAGCCCACCTGGGAAACTCAAACTCCCATTGTCATGACATGACACAGCACTCGACAGCAGTGTTCCAATGCACACAACGAAGTCGAATTTATGCCTCACCCATGCAAGGGGGCAGCCCCCAGTGGTGCCTAAAAGGGAGCAGTGCAGCAGAATGGTACCATGCTCAGGGTACTTCAGTCATGGAGGAGGAGGATGGGGATGAGCACTGGTTAATTACTCCCCCCATCAACCTGGCGGCTCGGGAGTCTAACCACCAACCTTGGGGCTACAAGTTTGACGCCCTAACCGCTAACCCATGACTGCCGTTGCATTGCATTGCATTTGGGCGATGCTTTTTAACCAAAGTGACTTACAATGGAGGATATAATCATAGCCAACATCACAAGTAGATCACAAAGTGCACAGGAAATATACAGAACATCAAGAGCAGATGCTAAGAAGGGTAAGTTTTGTTTTTGAGTACACACACACATAGGCTATACATCATGCCATAGTGTGGCCCGGCACTGGGGTAGATCAAGCATTAGTGTAGTATACGATAGTTAGGAAAGAGACTTTATCTCTTTAGTAAATACTCTTTCCTTGCTTCTTGAAGGTTAAGAGAGATGTCATTTGTTCACGCAAGTCCTTCAGGGCCCCCTGCAAGCTACCAAGAATGCCCCCCCCGAATGAAAAAACAGGGCCTAATATCATGTGGAGGGGCCCTGTTTCTTCAAGTCAATTTATTCACCACCAGTCAATTCTTGACCTCGTATGGGCCCCCCTGCCTCGCGGCAACCAGTGCCTTGAGAAGTGTAGTTCTCTTCCAGGAAAATAATGGCCTTCGCATGTCCTTCAGATAAGCTGGAGCTGTTCCTGCGGTGGTTTTGTAGGCAAGGGTCAAGGCCTTGTGCTTAATCCGGGCAGCGATCGGTAGCAAGGTGATTGCGCTAATTAAAAAGGTAAAACCAGGTCATTACCACCGCCAAGGAGGTTGTGTTTTCAGTCGCGTTGGTTTGTCTGTTTGTCTCTGTCTTTCATAAGGAAACAAAGAACACATGGGCCTTTGAAGTGAAGAAACAGGCCCCCTGCACATGATATTAGGCCCTCTTTTTTCGTTCGGGGCCCCATTCTTGGTAGCTTGCAGGGGGGCCTGAAGTACCTGTGTTACGCCAGTGCACATTTGATTTGGACATCATAAAACCTCTTTTGACAAACATACAGTAACATTCACTGCTACGTCACTATGTTTACATGATGTTTTTGAAAACGTCATGTAAACACCTCTTAATTCGGAATTAAAGGAAAGATCAAAGTAAACTCGACTGAACTATTTAATTCCGAGTTAATCATTCGGAAAAGTGACAAGTGACGTTTCGGCCGTCTGGCCTCCCTCAGAAGTTTGAAGAAGGCCAGATGGCCGAAAACCACTTGTACATTAAAATATGGAGCAGAGTGTGCTAGCCTCGCGCGCCATCCTACGTACTTCCGCCAAGACACTTGGCTCCGCACTACGTCTGGTACCTGTCTTCTGTGGAGCGATGTTGACCGGTAGGATTTGTGCCAGTATTCTGACAAACGGTACTACATTGTAATTTTATCCTACGGTAGGATGTTCTGTCAGACATGTCTGTTAAACGGTCCTACATCGGCATAGATAGACGTCAGACATGTTTGTTCAACAACTTATAAGTTAAATCCTGATTTTTCCGAAAATGTCCTTCCTGCTTCCTGCAATCGCGTCAAATTAAATGAAGTTCAGACCATGAATACGAAATGGAAATGGTAGTATTATGGGATGGTCAGGACCAGGCTAAGAGTGTGCAGCATTGTCTTTACTTTCTTTAAAACATTTGTCACGGTTGTCACAGACACATGTTGACACATGTCACCTCACCCTGGAAGATGGGGCAGATGTGTCGCCAGCAGGTGATGCCCCCCTGGCTGGTGTACTGGCCCAGAGCCGTCTCCATGAAGAAGAGGGGGATGCCACAGGTGACCAGGAACAACAGGTACGGGATGAAGAACACACCTGAGGAGGAGGAGGAGGTGGAGGGGGAGGAGGAGGAGGAGGAGGAGGGGGAGGGGGAGGAGGAGGAGGAGGAGGAGAAGACATGTACTATGGTACGATAAAGGGAGGAGCAGTGCAGTGTAAAACATGACAAACTAAAGTATTCGTTTTCTGATAGGCCTACGGATTCATCTGATAACTTCATAGGTAACCATAGAAACCCAGAGAGGACATGGGGAGCTTAAATTGTTGACATTTTAGGGAGCTCACAGTTTCTTGTGGCGCCCAGAAACATGGAACCTGCCATTTCAAGAGAGACAGCAGACAGCAACACAGAGGGACCTGCCGTGGACTAACGGTAGGGCACTGGGTTACTACGCCAGCGACCCAGGTTTGATTCTGGCCTGGGTCATTTGCAGATCCTTACCCATCTCCCTACCCACACTCACTTCCTGTCATAATCCCCTTCTCCACTTCCAATCAATAAAGGCACAAAAACCCACATTCATTCCCCACAACAACATGATGCATTTCAACAAGACATTTCTAAAAGCACATAAGAGCAGCAGAAAGCATCACTGCATTGTGGATTAATCTTTGATATAAATTATTCACAACTCACTGCATCATTATCCAAAACCTTACATTACACCTAGAGGGCCACATTTGAGTATACTGAGTAATACAATTTGAGTTTACTGAGTAATAAACAAATGTTTCCTAGTATGATCCAAGTAGAGTCATTTTTGCAGCTAAAAATGGCTATTTTTGGAAATTCAAAATGGCGGACCATGGAGAAGATCCCCATTTTCATGTATGAAAAGTGCAATTTTTCCAGTCATAATGAATACTTAGAGTTTGATGGTGCTGGTAAGTATTCATGAAAAAGGTAACATTAGTGTATGGGCAGCATGAATTCTTGAAATAAAGAACTAAAAATCTCACACAGTGTCCCTTTAAAAAAGGAAAACAAAGACAGGTGTGGGCATGACTTAGGACTAACTATGGGATTATGCACTCTCAGAAATAAAGGTACAGAACTCGTCCCAGGTCAAAAAAAATTGTACTTAAGTTTACTTTAAATATATTTAATTTTCTGAAAGTATATTTTAAGTACACTCTACTTATCAAGTACAGTACTTAAGTATGGTATTTAAAAATATACTTATAGTTAAGTGTATTTTAAATATATTTTAAAATAATTTGTATTATTAAAGTTATGTACTTAAATATAGTTTTATAAAATATACTGTTAGTGTATTGTACTTTAAATGTATTTTAAGTATATTTGTATTTTAAAAGTAATGTGCTAAGTGTAGTATTGTCAAATATACTATTAGTGTATTATATTTTAAATGTATTTCAAGTATATTTGTATTTTAAAAGTAATGTGCTAAAGTGTAGCAGTATAAAGTATACTATTAGTGTATTATACTTTAAGTGTATTTTAAGTATCTTTACATTTTAAAAGTTATGTACTTAAGTGTAGTATTATAAAGTACACTATTAATGTATTGTATTTAAATGTATTGTAAGTACATTTGTATTTTAAAAGTAATGTGCTAAAGTGTAGTATTGTCAAATATACTATTAGTATATTGTATTTTAAGTCTAATTTAAGTACATTTGTATTTTAAAAGTAATGTGCTAAAGTGTAGCATTATAGAGTATACTGTTAGTGTATTATATTTTAAGTGTATTTTAAGTATCTTTGTATTTTAAAAGTTTTAGTGTATTGTATTTAAATGTATTGTTAGTACAATTGTATTTTAAAAGTAATGGGCTTAAGTGTGGTATTGTTAATTATACTAGTAGTATATTCAATTTTAAGTCTATTTAAAGTACATTTGTATTTTAAAAGTAATGTGTTAACGTGTAGTATTATAAAATACACTATTAGTGTATTGTATTTAAATGTATTATAAATACATTTGTATTTTTAAAGTAATGTGCTAAAGTGTGGTATTGTTAAATATACTATTAGTATATTCTATTTAAATGTATTTTAAGTACATTTGTATTTTAAAAGTAATGTGCTAAAGTGTAGCATTATAAAGTATACTATTAGTGTATTATATTTTAAGTGTATTTTAAGTATCTTTGTATTTTAAAAGTTATGTACTTAAATGTAGTATTATAAAATACACTATTAGTGTATTGTATTTAAATGTATTGTAAGTACATTTGTATTTTTAAAGTAATGTGCTTAAGTGTGGTACTGTTAAATATACTTTTAGTATATTCAATTTTAAGTCTATTTTAAGTACATTTGTATTTTAAAAGTAATATGTTAAAGTGTAGTATTATAAAATACACTATTAGTGTATTGTATTTAAATGTATTGTAAATACATTTGTATTTTTAAAGTAATGTGCTAAAGTGTGGTATTGTTAAATATACTATTAGTATATTCTATTTAAAGTCTATTTTAAGTACATTTGTATTTTAAAAGTAATGTGCTAAAGTGTTTTATTAAAAAATACACTATTAGTGTATTGTATTTAAATGTATTGTAAATACATTTGTATTTTTAAAGTAATGTGCTTAAGTGTGGTATTGTTAAATATACTATTAGTATATTCTATTTTAAGTCTATTTTAAGTACATTTATATTTTAAAAGTAATGTGTTAAAGTGTAGTGTTATAAAATACACTATTAGTGTATTGTATTTAAATGTATTTTAAGTACATTTGTATTTTTAAAAGTAATGTGCTAAAGATTGTTTTTAGAAAATACACTATTAGTGTTGTGTATTTAAATGTATTGTAACTATATTTACAAAATAAATAAACTAATTACTGGCCAAAGTACAGTCATTTTCCTAGCAAAAAATGTCTATATCTGGAACATGGACAAGAACCTCAATTTATGATGATGATGAATGACTCCCCTTTTTCCAGCATGAATTTTGGAAATAAACTACAAAAAATCATACACAGTACACCATTATAGTAATGTATGGTATTAGAAAATGTACTGCTAGTTTAATGTATTAAACTTTGTTCTTAAAAAATGTACTCAAACATAGTGTTAGAAAATATACATTATCAGTTATATATACCTAAACTTTATTTTACGACCTTTACAAATATGCATATTTTTTTGCATACTTACTATATTGCCTTTTTGACACTAATATTAATTGTCTTTAATGAAATGTACTCACTTATAAAGATTTTATGTTATTTTTCTTGTTGTCTTGAACAACTTCAAGTGTATTTTAAGTGTATTTGTATTTTTAAAGTCATGTGCTTAAGTGTTGTATTTGAAAACATACTGTTAGTGTAGTATATTTTAAGTGTATTTTAAGTGTATTTGTATTTTAAAAGTAATGTGCTAAAGTTTGGTATTAGAAAGAATATTTGAAACGTACTTAAAGTTAAGTATGATTTTAGTATATTAAGTACACTTGTACAAAGTTTGATTTTTAGTACCAAAAAGTCAACTTAAAATGTGTTAAAGCTCTACTTAATTATATTTCAAGTGTATTTAAGTATACTATAAGTTGTCCCAAAATAACATTCTTTAAATACACAATTTTGAAGTATATTTTAAATACAAAAATACATACTTATTAAGTATATTAAGTACACTTTTTTCACCTGGGTACTTTTTTAAACCATCATTTTAGTGTATTTTAACCTAGGCTTATTTATTCATTATGCTTTGTAACATTAAATAACCTTCCACCTTCCATTTTGTTAATGTATTTTCATGGTAAAAACACCATATTGAAGAGCACAAACAGATCTTAAAAAGGCATGTAAGGCCTTACCTATTAAACTTTTAAGCACAATACTGAAGTCTGTACTTAAGTTGTGTTATTAGTGTATTAAGTGCACTTTAAGTGTACTTTTTGGTGCACAAATTAAACATGTAAAAGTGTCTTTAATTCGATAAAAGCATACCACCACCAATGATTTCTAAGTATTATAATTAAGTATATAAAAGTATACTTAAAGTGTACTACTCAAGACTATTACTTCAAGAACGTAATTGTGCCTGTCTCAGAACAGGTAGTTGTGGCCGTTCCTTGCGTTGACAGGCCTGCCCTCTAGTTCCTACCACCTCCGAACGCATTTGGTACACTTCCGAACAACTCCGAACGAGGTCCGAACAAAGTGCTAACTGGTCCTAATCAAATCCGAACAAATGTGAACCTTTTCGAACGTGTTGCGAACAGTTTCGAACAGATGGGGCAAAGCGGCCAATCAAATGCCACGACGTCGTGACGCCGAGCAACCAATCACAAGTGAGATCGCCTTCCCAAACACTGTACACATGGCGGCTGTTTTGAATTAGCGACTCTGTCAATGACAGAATGCAAACATCGGATATATCAACGCAGGGCTTTTGGTTGGTTCCAAAATCGGTGGTAAGTGGTGTTTTATCATTGTAATCATTAGTGTACGTTTTCATTCCGACTATTTGTTGACTCTGTCGTGAGAATTTAACAGGCGGAGTTATCGCTAACCTATGTTAGCCATGAATGGAGCCGTCGTGTAAACAAACGCTGATAATAAACTATCCTTTATGTTAGTGACATGTAGGCCTATCCCCTTTACGTTAGTGTGATCGGGATAGTACAGTAACATCGTGATTATGTTATTCTTACTGTTCAAAATGCTGGACGAACGTAAAATGAAACAGATCATATGTCACGAAGGGCATAAGAAGTTGCGACACGAAATGTATCACATTTTTCACACAGAACCTGTAGTGCCTGATTAATTCTGAAGTAAAACGATATGATGAAGCAGACATTTTGATGGTTGGGCATATTGTGGGCAATTAGTGGCTTGATTTGACATAGTAGCTTAGGCTACAGTTCTGCTGTAGCATGTGTCCATCTTTTGGTGTAACTGTGCTGGATCTAATTTCAAATATGAAAGCAGGGAAATCCACCACTTAATGCCATGGCCTCTGTCTTAGGTATGCTCAGGGCACTTACAACAGTAAGCCCATAATGGAAGGAATGCCATTTTGATGCCAGTCCACTTCAGGGTTTTGTGTGCAATAAGTTTAGTGTTATCTGTTATGAGTTATTAGTGCCTTCCTATGTTTTTGTTTTCTGTTTTTCTCCAGTCCACTAATACAAATACACTATCTTTTGCTGGTCATGGCAATGACGCATCACAAGGGAGGCAGGGGTCACAGGCTGAGAGAGAGAGAACATCTAGCTTTCAACGGTGATGTTGTGGAGGCATGGCCACTTCTGACCATCTCTCTGACCACACTGGAGACAATAAGCTTACCTGCTATTTCCTGTTAGGCTAAGGACACGAGACTGGCCACTATGATGCCATACTCTGGGCTCCATCACTATCTATAAGCTGGGTCCTCAGCCTTTAACCTGAAGATGTAAGCGCTGAAGCCCACGCCGTCTTTGCAGCTCAGGTAAGCAACACCAACACAATCCCAGGCACCAGTTCTACTTGTAAATAGTTTGGGATGATAGTAATGACCTATGCCGGACCTACATTTAACTTAACAATTGCCTAACATACCTGGATGGTTTAGTGCAGGGGTCCCCAAACTAAGGCCCGGGGGCCGGATGCGGCCCGCCATCTCTCTGCTCCTCACCATTTGAACTGGCCCAAAGAAGCAATCCTATCTTGTCTTGCTAGTTTCTCATCTCACTGTAATATAAACAGACCTACCATTGTATCACTTGTATCACTCATAAACTGTAAGGAACTGTGTTCCTTGCTATTTTTACATGGTTATCAGAAATTAAAAGGAATACCTGTGGTATTTCAAATAGAAAAACATGTGAAGTACTCACTTCTTTTGCAAATCACTTGTAATGATGAACTATTTTGTGCTAGAAATTATGGCTATAACAGGCAGTGGCCTAGTATTAAAGCCCACATGATTGATCCGGCCCCTGATCACAGTCAGGAACGATAATGTGGCCCCCAGAGAAAAAAGCTTGGGGACCCCTGGTTTATTGCCAACTACCTTCAGTGTGCTAAGTTGTGATGCAACCCTGAAAGTGAATTTAGAAATGTATGCCACCCCGATTCTCACCAAATAGTATTAAATAACAGCAGTAAACCACTTGGGAGCTCTGTAAAGTATGATCTCTCTCTCTCTCTCTCTCTCTCTCTCTCTCTCTCTCTCTCTCAGCCCACTCCATCTCGGCGGTTCACTCAATCTCTTCAGGTGTGAGTGGCAGGGGTGAGCCTCCTCGGAAACGGCAGGTCAACGATGACTACCATTACACTTGTGCACAGTGTGGCCCGGCGAAAAACAACACAACAGGCCACATTCAACTGATGGGCCGTTGGTACTGTCCTTGTACTGTACTGTCCTGTCCTGCCTCGGGACTCTATTATAGATTGGAAGGAGTCAGTCCATGCAACTGCCTTGTTCTGTAAATTGGGTGAGGATATTGGATAGGTGGACAATGGGATATTAAATGATACACTATATAATTTCTGTGTAAGTATAATGCATACTACACCTAATATAATAATAATTACATGATTATACATTCATTTACATTTTTGGTGCTGTTTTCACGCAACTCTTATGGTGTAAGTAACACAGCCATCCGTTGGGTGGAAGATCCAGGTGCAAATCCTGGCAAGAGTGTCATACAATGCAGCACAAAAATGTATATATTTAGTTATATAGTTTTAAAAAAGAAAATACAGTTGAAAACTTGAGTAGAAGGACGTATAATATTAGTCTGTATGTAAACAGAAAATAAATTCTCTCTTTTCCTCTCTTTTCTCTTTCCCCCTTTTCCCCCTCTCTTCCCCTTCTTTCCCCCACCGAGGCAGTCCATTATGCCCCATCTTTGGCCGAGTGGTTAGAGTGCAGGTCTGTGGTTCAGTGAATTGTGGGTTCGAATCCTGGTTGAGGCAGTGGTTGTTGTCTGAAGTGAAGGTGAAAGGAAGGTTCATGTGAATGGCTGATGGTTGTGAACAAGACAATGTACAATGGAAATGAGTAACTGGGGGCTACATTAATGTTTTTTTCATATACTTTTGAAATATATTTAAAGTGTACTTAAAATAAATATATTTGAAATGTGCTTAAAGTAAAATCTACCCTTAGTATACTTAAAATACATTTAGAGTCAATACACTTAAAATGTACTTAAAGCGATTTTTGGGAATATATTTGAAATGTACTTAAAGTAAGTATGTTTTTAGTATATTAAGTACACTTGTACAAAGTTTGATTTTAGTACAAAAAAGTCAACTTAAAATGTGATTAAGCTCTACTTAATTATATTTCAAGTGTATTTAAGTATACTATAAGTTGTCCCAAAATAACACAACTTAAGTATGTACCTCTGCAGTATACTATAAAGTACTTTCTCATGACATTGAAATAGATTTCTAATGTACTTAAAATGTGCTTATCCGCATGCTAAAGTTCACATTAAACACATTTTAAAGTGACTTGGTTAGTATACTTATAATGTACTTAAAGTTAAATATATTTTTAGTATATTAATTACACTTGTACAAAGTTTGATTTTAGTACAAAAAAGTCAACTTAAAATGTGATTAAGCTCTACTTAATTATATTTCAAGTGTATTTAAGTATACTATAAGTTGTCCCAAAATAACACAACTTAAGTATGTACTTCTGCAGTATACTATAAAGTACTTTCTCATGACGTTAAAATAGATTTCTAATGTACTTAAAATGCACTTATCCACATGCTAAAGTTCACATTAAACACATTTTAAAGTGATTTGGTTAGTATACTTATAATGTACTTAAAATTAAGTATGTTTTAGTATACTAAGTACACTTGTACAAAGTTTGATTTTAGTACAAAAAAGTCAACTTAAAATGTGATTAAGCTCTACTTAATTATATTTCAAGTGTATTTAAGTATACTATAAGTTGTCCCAAAATAACACAACTTAAGTATGTACTTCTGCAGTACACTATAAAGTACTTTCTCATGACGTTAAAATAGATTTCTAATGTACTTAAAATGCACTTATCCGCATGCTAAAGTAAACATTAAACACATTTTAAAGTGACTTGGTTAGTATACTTATAATGTACTTAAAGTTAAATATATTTTTAGTATATTAAGTACACTTATACAAAGTTTAATTTTAGTACAAAAAAGTCAACTTAAAATGTGTTTAAGCTCTACTTAATTATATTTCAAGTACATTTAAGTATACTATAAGTTGTCCCAAAATAACATTCTTTAAATACACACTTTTGAAGTACACTTTAAATACAATAAAACGTACTTATTAAGTATATATTAAGTACACTTTTTTTTTACTTGGGGTCACTGTGGCAGTACCCTCAAGGGGTGTACCATTGCGTTGCTTGATTGGTACCCCCAAAAAGAGGTGTGTTTAGTTTCTTGCAATGTCGACCAATGTGCATCTGTCACCTCTTTTTTGAGGTACCACCCAAGCGACGCAATGGTACTCCCCTTGAGGGTACTGCCACAGCAACGAGTTCTTTACCTTTATTTTTGAGAGTGTGCCTACGGTAAACATCTCCATAGATTGTCAATACAGATTATTTAGCTGTCAGTCCATTGACAGAATCAGCTGACAAAAGCAATAGGAGAAAGCTAATATCGTAGAGAGTGTCAAGTAGCATACATATAGTACATACAGTACATGAACACAGAAGAAGACACAAAGACATTACACACAACATCGCACGTATACATGGGTTCACAGTATTTGTAAACACAATGTTGTGAGGAGGGGCAAGACACTGGCAGCCAACCACGTGAGCTAATTTTTTGACCAACAGCGGTTTCCAACAATCAGAGGTTGAGTTGTGCGCAGCTAGTTTCACACAGTCTTGTATATACATATATTCACAAGGTCAGATCTCCCTATCCCATTCACATACACACACACACACACACACACACACACACACACACACACACACACACACACACACACACACACACACACACACACACACACACACAATCAAAAGCAGGGGTGGGGAACTTTTTCATTCGATGGGTCACTTAAATTCCTCCAAGGGCCGATACCATGGACACAAACCAGAATTTCCCCCTGCACTTTAGGCCTATATTGAAAGCAGCAATCTTAAATCAGATCCCATCTTCTCTAGGTTGCCTGAATATACTTAATTGTAGGCCTATTGCAAACATAATTCTTAACATTCCTTTTTGTGCTGTCTGTGGCCGTGCATAATTTGCCATCACTAACACTTCATATTGGGGATATCACTATTATGCATTCACATGAGAGTGAAAACTTATCCGAAACAGTATCAAGCGATTAGAGATGTTATGGCCTGTGACACCACTTTTAAGGTAGAGAGATCGAGAGAGAGAGGGAGGGGGGAGAAAGCGAGAGAGAGAGAGAGAACGACAGCGAGAGCGAGAGAGAGAATTCTTGTTTACATTTCCTCTCACCCAGATCATCAACCCCCTTTCATATGTAAATTCCAAAACACATTTCTCATCTCATTTCCTGACTGGTAGCCTCTTGCTGCAGCTGGGCCAATCAACAGGCTGAAAACGGTCCGTGTATATTTTCGTTCATTCACTATTCTATTTTGGATATCACAGGAGAAAGGAATAAGGACTCGTTTATGATGATTTACGCTTGAACATCAGTTTATGAAATAGAACCAAACGCCATATTTTGCTATTTTGTAGGTACTGAAAATGAAACGCTGAATCTTAGAAAAGAGAGAAAAGCAATAAAGAAAAACGTCCTTCTGAATTGCGTCTTTTGTTTATTCAGAATTCGGGTGACCTGAGAGTAAATCCTGGAAGGCTGGTTTAGCCTTCATTACATGGTTTCTTTGGAGGCAAACGGACTTTGCAGGCATTGTTGATGCAATATACAGAACGTTGCTACACTTCAACGATGTGGTCGATCTGTGATGACTGTGCGAGGAATTTGTGTCATGAGATGGTTGCGTAGGCTATCCATATCAAGCAAGCGCCACAAGCATGTGCATACGCGTCACCACCATTGAGTAGGGCGTCCTAGAGGGGGGTAGAAGAATGATTTACTGTCTATTTTTTTTACTTAAACTTATCAACCAATTTAACTTTCGAAACAACATTTCATGTGCTTAGGCTGGTCTTAACACTTGATTGTATTTGGCCATATAGCCTATTATAGCGTCCTAATCCAACAGAAGTGCAGCTGTGCGACCGGGACAGATATCTTCGATGGGAAGGGGTAGACCAACTGTCATCGAGAACATTGACAGTTCTTACGATCAGCATCAGTTTCACAGTTCATCTCAAGCCTTTAGGTGTATCTACCCGGACATATTGCTTTCCAACAATATCACTAATGTTCCAAATACACCAAAGCGAAATGTGTATTCAACATGCGTAAAACTTGGTATGGAGAGTGCGCGCTTCAGCTCATTACACTTGCCAGAATACGCAACAGTTTGCGTGAGAACACTGCTTTGGACCGTTTGCTCCCTAATGCATATTACTACATGTGAAAGGGTATAATAGGTTATTGATTCCAGAGACTTTAGCCTTTATTTAGGCTATAAAGTTGAGTCCATAACATAAAGGGAACTTCATCTCTATTTTATAAGGCGAACGCATGCTCCAATACAGGCCTAACCATCACGCGTGCTGCGCATAGGCCTACTAGCCTGTACATCGCAAAAATGTTTTTCATCATTCTATTATTTTTCTGTTGTGTCTCTGGCTCCAGCTACTGTTCTGTGTGTCGTTTGGTAGTTAGACCTTTTCTGATGCGACTCAGACGGCAAACTTTCCTTCCGGGTAAACAGAGGGGGAGGGGTCAGTCAAATGAAATTCAATAAATGAATAGCCAAATATCACAAATTGAAAAACGATCAAAAATGTTGTCATTTTTTTATAATGCTATTATGGTATGAAGTAACACATGCAGAAAACAAAATACAGCCATTTCTGCTTGTATTGCTTTAATCAAAACAAGAAGTTGCACCCTTTTTTGAATTTCATATTTCATTCCAAAATAGAATAATGAATGAACGAAAAAGTACACGGACCGAAAACACTCTACTACATAATAACAACATTGCTATGACAATGGTCCGTGTATCATCCGATCATTCAATTATTCCATTCATTCTGGCAAACGGAAAACGAAATAACGACTCCATAGGCCTATTTTGTTTTCCAGTTTTTCCATATTGCCAAAAAATGGGGAGTTATGTTGATTTTCCTTTTCCCAACTCAAAACGGAACATGTAATAAACGACGAAACCAAAACGAAATAACAACTCTAATTTACGATTATTGGTCCCATTTCCCGCGGTGCTTTTCTGTTGGGGACTTTTGATTCCTAAAGGTATTCTAAACATATCCTGACATTTTCAGCTTGTTACTAATTTGTTCAATCCACCCACTGAATTGTAATTGCGCTAAAACATGAAAAATCATCAATTTTGGACCCCATCTGGGCCACCATATTGAATTTCTCAGAGATGCCAAGTTGGATTCCTCTGGATTTTTTGTATGTTGTTCCTATTATAGTTGAGTGTTAGCATACAATATTTGATGCCAATCCACCCATCCATTGAAAAGTTATTACGTGAAAACATTAAAAATATCTTACATTTTGGACGACATCTTGAATTTCTCAGAGAGCATAAGGGGGATTCCTGGGGACTTTTAGTATGTTATTCCTAAAGGTATTTTGAACATATTCAGAAATGTTCAGCTTGTTACTAATTTGTTCCGGGTGAAACCCTAATACTCTTGGCCTATTGTTCTAATTCTACTTCTGCACAAAATAAAAATTGTGGGCTCCCTTTAAAGAACAAAAATTTCGGGCCCCAGCACTGACCACATCATAGCCAGGGGGGTCTGACCTAGCAAACTGCCAAACAGGGACGTGCACAGGAATCTCAAAGGGCAGTTGCTCTAACCTGAAGAAAGGGCACCCCCCCCCCCCCCCCCCCCAAAAAAAAAAAAAAAAAACCATCAACAATGAGCGGCCTTCAGAATTTTTAGGAAACTGCACCATGGGTATTATTATTTTTAGTAGTAGTAGTAGAAGTAGTATATTATTGTCATAATTATTAATATTATTTTATTGTATAGTATCCTGAATATGCGTACCATATGATATAACATGCTAGTTTTTAAACATGTAGGCCTACCTATTAATCATATCAGAGAAGATCAGCCTTATGCCCACCTGCCCTAAATGTCTCCTGATCCATATTTCCTCATGTGTGGTATGTGGCTGCCCCTATATTAAATGAAATTATGAGAAAAAGCCTTGATAGTTTTTAAACCTGTATCAGTCACAGAGAGATGATCAGTCTTATGCCTACCTGCCCTACGTGCAGAGGTCTGTGGCTCTGAGTCATCCTCATCTTAAATGAAATGAAATGATGAGTAAATGAATAGGCTAAATATGAGGATGCTTAATCAATTAACCCACTGTCATCTTTATAATCCTTGTAGCAGCCAAAGTAGACTTTAAGTTATAATAAATAGAAATAGTTTAAAAATGGTTAAAAAGATCATTTAATTTGAATTTGAAATTTCATTAATAGGCATATTCCATGATTAAAATGATGAATATTATATAGGAAAGCTAAAACAATAAGAATTCACAGGTTTAGGTCATTTGTTGGGTCTTTTGTAGCCTATATTAAAAATGTGTACTGTCGCTTTAAGAATTGACGAGCCGGCTTTCATTTCAGACCGCAAAGAACCGTGGCGTGGGAGCACCAGTTCTTATATGTTGCTCTGAAGCTCCGAGCTTCTCGCAGACTTTATAACCTTTTATTTTCATTACAGATATTTTAGTTAGTTCATGCACATTTTGTAGGCCTATGTCTTGAGAAGAACAGTAAACGTCAGTTATCACGTGGAGTGGATTTATTTCAATTACATGGACATTGACAGTGGAAACAGTATCTTTGGGTCGGAGAATATATCAGCGTAAGAAAAAGCACTTTCCTAGCGGTCTCACCAAGATCAAACCTCTACAATCCTGAAAAAGATTCTCTGCCTCACCTGCACCTGTTCATTTTTTTCGCAGCCAACTCTGCAGAGATGTGCTTCCTTTAGCTAGCCTACCCCCTTACGTTCTCTCTTGCTTGATAAAACGACATGTCATCTGCATGTTTCTTAGTTGGGTTAGCCTTCCACAAAACAACCTGAGCCATGTAAAACGTTGACTGCAAGCTAGCTGGCTGTTGTTTTTCCCCAATATCTGAACGTGGCACACCCCGGCTGTCAGATTATTTAGGATCACTAAACGTACTAAACTCGAGATCGGCTTTAAGAGACATTAATTGCGATCATGTAGTTTAATACTGTGTAGTCTGCTGTGTTTCCAGCTCACCTCAGGCCGTCAGGGCAGTCGCTCTACTCCCACGACATCTTCGACATATTTTGCGTCTCTGCCCTGGTCGCATGCATGCTTGTTCCCCCCTCCCTCCCTCCCATGTAGAGCTGCGCGTGCCCCCGCAACGCGCATGCTGCCCCTCCCTTTGCCTATCTCTCGAGGTGCAGGTGAATCTGAATTTGAAAACTGAATTTAGGAAGCTTCAATCAAAAATGCGAATTGCAAAGCAAATCAGTTGAAACATGAAATCTTAGCCTATTTTTCCGAGGCATATCTACAGCTGGCTGTCGGGTTTTTTTTGCTACCTAAACGTGGCGCTGGCTGGCTGTCAGATGTAGGCCTATGATAACTAAAAGTTCTAAACTCAACATTGTATTAGAGAGGTTGATCGTGAGCATATTTTGTACCCTAATATGTAGACTGTGTGTAGGGCTCTAGCCGACACCCAGGCATCTTCAAAATCTTTCGTGTGTCTTATAGGCGCTCAATCGCCTGTCGCGTGCCTTCTCCCAGTCCCTCCCCACCGGAGTTGTTGCGTAGCCTATCTACCTGGCTACCTCACATCGCTCGTGCCCATTCTCGACGGGTCTGATGAATTTGTATGACTGACTTAAGTCTTTATTGTACAAAACTTCAATCAAAATTATGAATTATAAAGAAATCAAATGATATTGAAATATGAAATTATAATTGCCAATGCCATATTATTTTCCCCTCCCTTGGAAGGGCAATATCAGCCAATGTGGGCAAAAGGGCCGTTGCTCGGGCACCGTGGGCAACTATGCTGTGCACGTGCCTGCTGACAAACCTCCAAGGCATCACCCCTGATGTCAACACCACAAAATTGCAAAATCAAGGCCCAGCTGTGGCTCAATCAGCTGGGCACTGGACTGCTACACCGGCGACTCGGGTTCGATTCCGGCCCGGGTCATTAGCTGATCTTTCCCTGTCTCTATCTCCCCACTCATTTCCTGCCTCTCTCTTAGGGCTGCACAATTAATCAAAAAGTAATCAAAATTGTGGTAAAATAGTGAAATCGAACTCATGATTTTAATAGTGATTTAATCGTGACAATAGTGACCTACTTTTGAGAGCGTCCTTGAAGCCAGAACATACTGACAGGCTGGTGTTTCTGCCCAGAAATCTGTCCCCTTAAGTTTCATGCTATTGCCTTTACATAATTATTACAATTCATTTTATTTTGCTCACCCCGTATGTAATTCATTCTTGGTTATATTTCATCTTGTTATAATTTTTTTAAAAATCTGCAAAAAATCAAGTAATCGAGATTAATAATCGTGATTATGATTTTGACCAAAATAATCGTGATTATGATTTTTTTCCATAATCGTGCAGCCCTACTCTCTCTCATACTGTCCTATCTGAAAAGTAATAAAAAAGCCCCCCAAACAATTGCAAAGCGAATACATAACAATACATGACCAGCAACACCCCACCGCCCCACATCATAAAGAAATCTTTTAAACCATCATCATCAACCAACTCATCATTATCTCCAAAGCTTTTTCTCACTCACCTCCGCCATTCTTGTAGCACAGGTAGGGAAACCTCCAGACGTTTCCTGGTCCGATGATGGCCCCTATGACTGTCAGGATGTACTCGGCCTTGTGACCCCACCTCCCCCTCACGTCCACCTTCTCCTGCTGCTGTGGTGACTCCTTGGCTGCCGGTATCATGACAGCCATCGCAGGCCCCACCACTCTGTTGCTGCCATTCATGGTGCAAGAAGTGGACACTAGCCAAGCAAGAGCAAGAAGTCCGTGGGATGAGTCTATGTGCAGGGGGAAAAGAGCAAGTGGACATTAGCCAAGTCAGAGCAAGAAATCTATATCTAGGGGGAGAAAAAGAGGTGGATGACAATATATAACTGTGGAGGAGGAGTGGAGGAGTGGGGAGATGTGAGTGGAGAGAGGTTGGAAGGGGGTGTGGAGATGGGCCTGGGGGAGGGGCTAATTACGTTTACGTAAAAGCTTTTGGAGGAGGAATTTGGGGAGTTACCCAAAGAAAAGTTTTGAACCTCCCTCTCACCCTTACCACCATTTTTGGGAGAGAAGAGATTAAAGTCTTCCTGTATCAGCACAAACCTTTTCCTCTGACAAACCATTGTCTGTACATTATATATAGACCACTGTTCATGTGCCCTGGACCATTACTTTGTTACTATAGTCCACCCCTCTCACTTGAGACTAGGATTAATTGGGATTTCCCTGTAGGCATTGTCCTACAGTAAAATCTCAATATTGTCTGGAAATCAAGTCGTCCCCGCTACACAGTCCACAGCGTTGTTAAACCCTGGCTTGATACATCAGCCCCTTTGATACTGTCATAGTAATGTAGTTGAATATTTTTTTTAGCAAATAGTGAAATTAAATGACAGTTAGCAGAGGGACTAGACGGTGGCGGATAAACCATACCAACGTAGTGTGATTGTGCTTTATTGCCAGTGAGAATATAATAGGAGTTTGTTTTGACCTAGAGTGGTCAAAATGAACAAACACTGCATGATTTTAAAAGGTCTAGTCTTGTCCAGGGGTTCCCAAACTTTACTATGACGAGGCCCCCCACACACTGGTAGATTCCAGCCAAGGGCCCCCTGATATGAGCCATGCTAATAGCCACACTATTTTTTGTGCACCTGGTTTCACAACTCAAGTTGGTGCATTCCTAAACCCATTCAAGTACTGCAGAAAGCATAATAGAAAATTATTTCACTGGGATTGTTTAGCTTATTTTTGGCTAATATGTCATTTAATTTATGAAATTATTGAGTTTATTTTGCAATATTTTCCCTGAACAACCTCCCTTGGCACCCCTAGCATCCCCTCACGCCCCCCCAGGGGTCCCCAGCCCCCACTTTGAAAACCACTGGTCTAGTCCATATACCAAAAGATGTATTATTATAACACCCTCTACTGCTGGATGTTTTACCTTTACCTTAACTCGTTAAGACACAGCCTTATAAATTTGCTGTTACCAGAATGGCAACGATCAAGTCATAATGCACTTACTAAAGGCCCCGTGTTATGTCATAGTAGTGTAGTACTATAGTAATTAACTTTTCAATCACTACGTTTACATGATGTTTTTAATTCCAAATTAATCATTCAGAATTGAATAGTTCCGTCGAGTTTACTTTGATCTTTCCTTTAATTCCGAATTTAGAGGTGATTACATTACGATTTCAAAGGAATTGAGCTTTATTCCAAATTAAAGTCAGCTAATTCCGAATGAAATGTCTCATGTAAACGTACAGCAAATGACTATTACAGCGTTCCACTGGTGAAACTGCGAGTCCTATGGTGCTACGTCCCACTTGTAGCCCATACTGTAGGCTGCCAGTTAGCAGTGGTGGAAAAAGTAAAAGTAGAAGTACTTTCGTGGTGTAATTACAACAGTAACATATGATATTATATAGCTGTTACACCGTTTACTCCATTTTACCTACCTATTGAGATAGACTTTGTTATTACTGAACAACTATAAAAACCTAACAAGGACCTATCACAAACTCAACCCAACCTGTGCAGAATTAGCTTATCGTAAGACAAGTACATTGGTCTACTTTTTACTCAGATAAGTTACCTGTGTTGGAAAGAAACTGCATTTCTTTTTTTTACTTTTACTTTTACTTTGTCCACCACTGCCAGTTAGATCTCCATTATCACAAGGTGAGTGGCGATGGAGTGACTGGCAGGTGGAAAAACTGGACTGACAGAGTAACAGGCTTAGAGTTTCATTCCGCCTGTATTTTCAACTTAGGTGATTTGACTAACTAACTTACTTAATGGGTGTGGTAATTAGGATCAGTGGTGTGTTGTGAATGAATTGGCTGGAGCAAAATGTGACCTTCTGAAGTCAGGTTTTTCTACCTCTGGTGACTGAGGTGTCCCCATATACATCTTGCATGTTAAGGAGTTTTAGGCCAGAGGTTGCCAGCAAAGAAAGTATATTGGAGAAAAACGATTGCTGGCTGGAAAATGCGTTGGCCACGCCATGATGGATAAAAAAATGTGTCTCCGGCTGCTGCGAGTTCCAGCTCTGTTCAAAAGTGGATGTCTGGTTGTCAATGGCTACGTTTGCATGACACATTTAATTCAGAATTAACTCACTTTGATTCGGAATAAAGCTTAATTCCGCTTTGAAAGCGTCATGTTAACACAACTTGGAATGAAATGACAGATCAAACTGAACTCGACGGAACTGTTTAATTCTGAATTATTAATTAGGAATTTAAAAAGTCATGTAAACGTAGCCACTGTTCAGTTTCTGGCCAAATTAACTACAGCTGTTGATCAGCATCAATTGCGTGGAATAATTAATGACAGTTAACAAAAATTCATTGCGTTCTTTGACCAGTTCCACACTCCAACCCTGGCGGTAGGGGCATTGCACTTTATCATGCCACCAGTGCCAGTGGTGTAGTCTACGTAGAACACAGGTAGGCTATACGCAATAGGCCTATACCCACCTCAAAATTTCAGGGAATACAGTGTACCCACCTAAATTTGATTGATCCATTATTTAAAATAGCGCAAATATATACTGTATACCCAGATCAAAAAATGCCCAAATATACAGCATACACACCACGATTCTAGTAGACTACACCACTGGCCAGTGTTGACAGTAGAAGAAGAAAGTGACTCCGCTTACGGTACCATGCTCTTATGACGTGAGTGAGCTGTCTTCTCTCTATCGTCTTTGCTGGTGACTGAGGTGGTCTGAGCATGTTGCTGCCCCCATACACCACTAGCACGTTCATGGGTCGGACTTGCAGGCCGAAGGTTGCCAGCAGGGCTATAAATTAACTTTTTTCATCATTATCCAATTTGGCTAGTAGCCAAGACTTACTAGCCACACATACACTTACCACCAGTCAAAGTGGTAGTAAGTTCCCTTTTCTACCAGACAAACTGAATTTTCACCAGCATTTGTTAATATAGATGTTAATAATGTTAATATAGAGCCCTGGTTGCCAGTTAAGGCATGAATAGACCAAGCGCGACATGAGCAAGTGCAGTGACGCAAGTAATTGACTTTGTATGGAATCGCATGACAAAAGCGATTCGCGCGACTAGAGGCGATTCGCGCAACAGTTTGTAGTTGGACTTGAGCTAATGATTATGCAAATTGGCTATGATGCGGTTCGGCGACAGCCGCCACAGCTAATGGGAACGTTGGAATGTTTGCATTCTGCTTGTACTGGACATACTCTGTCGCTTCTATCGCTCACATCGCTCTTGCTGCACAGTCCAGCGATTCTCTGCCGCTTGATCTTGTTGCAGCCGGTGTATTCGCCCGGTTAGATTCCTGTCACCAACAGGAGGGTGGAGGGCAGTGAATGACCACCTCTTTCCCTTGTTCTCCCCTCCGTCTAAGGTACCCTACGTGTTGTATGCCAGGGCTTTAAATCAACTTTTTTTCATCACCAGCCAAAATGGCTGGTAGATGTTAATCTAACTAGCCAAACACACTCACTAATGGGTCAAATTGGCTACTAAGTCGATCTTTTCCACCTGCCAAACAGAAATGTCACCAGCAGGTTGTATTGTCCCCATTCACTACCCTGTTGTACATGTCAGGACCCCCCCTTGCATACAGTATGCAGCATTAGAGAAGAGACTTGCACATTCTGTCATTTTCCATTTTTATCGGTTCTATTTCAAACACATTACGTTTTCCTCACAGTACAGAACACTCACAAGTCATTCTGCTTCTGGGTGTACTCGTAAGAAAGGAAGGAAGGGACGGAAGATTAAGACTTACTCAATCTGGCACATTTTTAATTTCCCCTGCTGCTGGGGGCAGGGGATCTGGGGTAGGCCTACATCAGTGGGGCAGAACATGCTAAAGAATCATGTGTACAATCCTTCAATGTGAGTGAGGCAAGAAAAACATTAACATTGCACAACACTATACGTTTTTGGTCGTATGACTTGATTCTAATTCTAAAGGCTTGCACGCGACATAGGTCTGCTGACTTTGTTTTTGCACCTCTGAAGTGAGATTTGCGCTCCCCTTGATCTGGACCCGAGTAGAGGGGTCCTGCCATGCAAGGGAAGGAGCAGAATGAATGGCCTTTAACCTTTGTCATATTAACGCATTTTAGCCTTAGCTGTTTTTGGGAAAGGTTGCCCTCTGCCAATTCAAATCTAAATATCTCAGTCTCTGAAGCACATAAAAACATGAAATAAGTTGCATTTAAAAACAAGGACCCTCATTTTGCATTAGAACGTGTTCGTTCTACACACCAGGGCGGTAAAGCGTCGCGGAACGACACGTTTTTTTTACCGGCGATCGGCGGTGTCTCATTCAAATGAATGGCAAAGTAGCACGATAGCTTTAGCTGTGTTTTTTTTTTAACAGGACTGGCCACGCACGCCGACGCTGTCAGTGTGAAAGGCAGAGAAAAAACACGCCGGCCGAAACTAAGCAGAAAGCAGAGACTGCGTTCGTCCCGCGACCGTTCCGTACCGCCTTGGTATGTTTTGCCCCTAAGACCCCTTGGGCCCTAAATGAACTTTTTTCATCTCCGGCCAAAATGGCCTATGTTAATCTCACTAGCCAAACACACACTCACTAATGGGTAAAAGTGACTGGTAAGTTGGACTTTTCTACCAGCCAAACTGAAATTTCACCAGCTTTTGGCCGGTCGGCTGTTTGGCCTGTTGTTTTGGCCTGTTGAATTATGCTTAGCTGGTAGCTGGGTTTTCCGTGCTAAAAACTGCAGCATTTATGGGGTTGGGGTGGCTCAATGAGTCAAGATGACGTACATTATGCCGGGTTTGATTCTGGCTCAAGGTCCTATGCTGATCCTTCCTCTCTCTCTCTCTCTCTCTCTCTCTCTCTCTCTCTCTCTCTCTCTCTGCCAATTATTTCCTGTCCCTTTTTCACAGACGTATCTGTGAAACGACGTTGTATCTTAAATAAAAATCCCAAAAAGTATTTTAAAGGTGCACTGTGTAATATTTTTAGTTGTTTATTTCCAGAATTGATGCTGGCCATTCACAAATGTTACCTTGTTCATGAATTACCACCACCATCAAATTCGAAGTATTCATTATGACTGGGAAAAAAATCACTTTTTATACAGGAAGATCTTCGCCGTTGTCTGCCATTTTGAATGTCCAAAAATGGACATTTTAACTGCAAAACTTACTGTTCTTTGGTCATACTAATATCTACTGATTTATTAGTCAGTAAATTCATGAAAAGATCAAATTTGCCAATAGGCAGCACATTTTCAATGAGCAGCATAGTTGTAATACCTACTCTGACCACAATCTTACACAGTGCACCTTTAATTAGACGTTTGGTTTGTTTTCCCCCAAAAAGGGGCGTAACGCACATTCACGAGCAAAGCACCCATATGGCCATTCATGCGTATAGGACTAGCCTACTTGCTGCATTCCTTGTATAGTCATTTCTCCTAGCGCAACAGCATTCATGGCACACCACCTTGACACCCATCCTTGGTGGTGCAAAAGAAACGAAATTATGTATATGCCCATACTACACAAAATGCTGCAGTTTTTTTCTTACGTGCAACATCGGCTACAGTCTATAGGTCCTTGTCTTTTGTTTATTCTTTCCCAACACCACCAATTGACTTGCATTGGCTTTCACCCAAATGTTTTCCCCCCAAAAAAGGCCATTATGTACATGTCACACGTCATGCCGTTCATGTGTATAGGAGCAGAGGCAAGCAGAGGGTTAGCTGGGGCCTCAAGCAAAAATCTAAAGGAAGGAACATTTGAATCGCCACTATTGCAGTTTAAAGTGTGTGTTGTTGATCACCATAGGGGCTTGGGGGCCCCCAAGCAGCTGCCTGGTGACAAGATGAGCGTCTGTGTAGCTCATATATCCTCTGTATATCTCAAATTTCAACCAAAAACACAATTCAGTTGTCACATAACTACTGGCGGAGCTAGAAGCTATAGATTTGGACCAGAGCAGCGAACAATATTCATCAGGATTCAAGATTCTTTTTATTGGCCCGAAGGACATTTGTCTTGGACTTACTCAAACTACATAGCTGCCATAACACACAACACTGATACATGACATCAAAAAAAGAGAGAAATACAGTAACACTTTCTATGAAGCCCATATCTGTAGCGCATTATGAGCACATTTATAACAACTTATAATGCGCATCATAATCATAGTGCATTACGACTACACTCATAACGCTTCATGATGGAGCATATCAACAGTCATGAATAACTATAAATCTAGCTTATAAAGCATTAGACATCTTAGGGTGTTTTGAGTGCTCTCGAATGGTTATAAACCACAGCCACTGAAGGGGCTTATAATACATTATAACGGCCATAATGCACTATGATTAATTATGATGTGCATCATAAGATGTTATAAATGCGCTCATAATGCGCTATAGATATGGGCTTCATAGAAAGTGTTACCAGAAATACATACAGACATAAAGTGCTGTCATATAGGGATGTAGTTGTTAATGACCGGAGTTCAATAGGTTCACAGTCACTGCTGTATACGTAACAATAGAAAGGGTCATCACATGGGCCACCCCACTGACATACGTTAGGGTGTGAATCAGAGTGAGGTGGTTTTCATGATCACAGGATCCAGGGAATTGCGGATGACGCTTGGTCCAACATCAAACACTTGGCTTCACATCAAAAAGCCAGGAAGTGGAGGTACTCACTAAGCACATTAACCTCAAGAGCAATCACATCGGGGACCATAAGTCTTCAGACTTTTTTTTTGTATATATCCCTGTCTATTTATTCCTTGCAATGTATGGTTACTGTTGCTATACAATGTTTTTACATCTAATAGACTAAATAAAATCATTCATTTATCGCTGAAGCTGTTGCATCACTAGGAGGGCACGGCCTGTCTAGGTCTGTGAGGTGTTCTCCTTAGCCCACTGATGGCTAAGGCACCTGCAAAAACACCAGCACCTAAAAAACACCTAAGACCTTTTTGGGAAAAAGGTTACCTCAGCCTATCAAAACCTAAATATCCTAGCGTCCGAAACACATATAAAACACGACATTTAAAAGTTGCATTTAAAAGCTAAGACCCTCATCTTGCATTGGAATGTATTCATGCAGCTCTAACATACCCACATTTTTAATAACAAAAAAATCTCAAATGTCATGAGCCTGAATGCTGCGTCCAAGCAGCATTCTGCTGTTTTGGTCACAGGATTTTTTAGAAAGAAGAGATACACCTTATCTCACTGATATGACATTGACACATAACATTCCCGATAGTACACACACACACACACACACACACACACACACACACACACACACACACACACACACACACACACACACACACACACACACACACACACACACACACACACACACACACACACACACACACACACACCAGACAAAACACTAGTGTTTCCGATAACGGATAACTGTTTCTAATAAATGAAGGAGAATCTTTGGCAAAAACTCCTGGACATTCTGGCAAATCTGGCAACGCCCTCACAGACCAGTCAACTGCAAGGACAGGCCTCCAATCCTCACCGGAGAGAGTAGAGAGAGAGAGGTTCCATTGGCCCATTGTTTCCGGGTTCTATTATTGCAAGGGGGAGGGGGGGGAATCCCCCTTTAGGCAGACCTAGGCAGACCTAAGGACTGTTCTATTCAATGCTAGGAGTATTATGACACGCCCCTTTAGGCAGACCGGAACCTGGTCATGTTAGGTGCCCATAGCAACCTATTACACTGGCATATCTCTATATACTTAAAGAATCTCTGGCCTCAGTCATGGAGGAGAATGGGGGAGAGCACTGGTTTATTACTCACCACACCAACTTGGCGGGTTGGGAGTCGAACTGGCAATCTATGGGCTACAAATATGACACCCTAACCCCATACCCATGACTGCCCTATAGCAAAACAAGATTAAAGTATGTTGTATTGACTATACACATAGAGTAGGAATGTTCCCATTTCCCTTTGGGGGCTGCCTTCTTGCACGGGTGAGGCATAAATGCAATTTCCTTGTGTGCTGTGGAGTGCTGTTTCACAATGACAATGGGAGTTGGAGTTTCCCAGTTGGGCTGTCACTTTTGCTATACCCCCAACCCCCCCCCCTTTCACCCCCAGGGATCCCTGGCCCCCATTTTGAAAACCACCGCTCTGCTGAATTCTGTCTTGACATAGGTACCCTCCTCTGCTAGATAACATGCCTGAAAGGTTTGCTTAGTTTCTCCAACATACAGATCTTTCTGAAACGGTGGCAGTGGATGTCTGTCCTTGCAGTTAACTGATTTGTGAGGGCGTTGTCAGATTTGCCAGAATGTCCAGGAATTTTTGACAAACATTCTCCTTCATTTAGTAGACGCAGTTATCCGTTATCGTAAACACCAGTATTCTGTTTGGTGTGTGTGTGTGTGTGTGTGTGTGTGTGTGTGTGTGTGTGTGTTTAGTATCGTAAATTTTATGGATGTCATGTCAGTGAGATAAGGTGTATCTCTTCTTTCCAAAAAATCCTGTGACCAAAACAGCAGCGGATTAGAATGTTCTGCTATAGGCCTACAGCCGATGGCACACAGACACAGGCTGTTAAACTACTGTATACTTCACAGTCCAGACATCAGCAGAGTGCAAAAGAGTAGGCCCTATCGTATTATTGTGCTCTAGATGTGCAGTGCGGGTACTGAAACAGGTATGTGGATCCAAACATAAAAGTTGAAAAAAGTAAGGCTGGTTTTTAGTGGTGTCAACAAAAATCGATTCGGCAATTCATTACAATGCAAGGCAGGACAATTCAATAATCGATTCGACAAATGTCATAATCAATGCAACATATACGTTTACATTACTTCCATTACTTCACAATATTCCCATTAGTTAAGAACAACATTAAAATTACCTATTGCATCTCTGAACATTGCTCCTGTTATCGCTATAATTTACTAGGCCTATATATCCAAGTAGTGCACTGATTAATTAACAGACCTAGACTGCATGTATAGACTACTTGTGAAAGGGAATACACAGAAGTAGTGTGACACGATCCATGGAAGGGGGGCCTATTTGCTGGAATCTACCAGCAGGGCCGGTTCTAGTCAACTTGGCGCCCTAGGCGAGCACCCCTTACCTTTTTGTCCATTTAGAAATTGTCATCTGTAAACATAACGCCATACATATGATTGAACACAGGTAATCTACTTCTTGTCCATGCATAATCATTATCAATGTGTAAAGTGTGAAGAGTTGTTTTGTTTGACATTCTAACTTTGTGGGACATTTTGGGCATTTCTAGCGCCCCCAAGACATTTCTAGCGCCCTAGGCCAGTGGTTCTTAACCTGGGGTGCGGGCACCCCCTGGGGGTGCGCCAGAGATTTCAGGGGGTGCGCGGAATTTTGTTTGTGTTGAGGTTGTGACCAAAATTCTGCTTCCAAGCATTATAATTGGGTCAAATTAAGACCACATTTAAAGATGTTTTCGTCCCCATGTAAATTGTAGTATTGAATAATGTCTAAAGTAAGAATAATTGTAATTAATCACTTCAATCATTTTCTTGTGCATTTACATGTGTAGAAGTTTGGGTTAGGGGTGCGAGGCTTGTCTTGGGAACAGCTAAGGGGGTGCGTTCAGAAAAAAAGGTTAAGAACCACTGCCCTAGGCGACCGCCTGGTGTGCCTATGCCTATCGCCAGCCCTGTCTACCAGTACATGGGGGCCTTGCCATGTTAAAGTTTGGGAGCCCCTGCAGTAGAGTACTATTATTGTATGACCTGATGAGAAATCTGACCATATAGTTCTTGAATTGTATGGAAAAAGGCAGGTGAATTAGTGAATGCCTGACTAATGATGTTATCCTCTGTTCCTGGCATTGTGTGTAAGCCTATTTTTATTATGTATTTTTGTAGTCGTGGCCAGACGTATTCTTTATTAACAAATATTACTAATAGACTAAATGTGAAGGAATCCTGTCCCTTGAATTACGACTGCGTACATTTAAAACGGACCATGCGTATCATCCAAGCAATAGCCTTGATTGTGCTGTTCTTGCGCTATCATAGTATCTCTCATTCGTGAGCACAATGCGCACAACTTCCTAGCGAGTACGATAGACTAAACCAAAGAAACAGTGGCCAACCGCGTGGTATTTGAAAGGGAAGGGAAACACTGGAGCCACAGCGGTAGCTTTTGGTTAGGTCGAAATACTGCAGTTCCCGGTGAATCTAGTGAGATCATTCGCATAACGATGAGGGCGGGGTCTAAGAGCATCACGGATCTCAGTGCACTGAGTGGTGGTTGCTGATGCTGCGAGGAAGAAGGGGAAAATGTAGGACCATGGATGATTTGGGACTATCAGACCTTCCTTTGTGCTGTAAATCAATTACCAGGGTAAGCATCTATCTTGGTGTTTTTGTTTTAGGCGAATATCGGTCGAAACTGGTTATTAATAACACAGACAACTGTCCTTTGCCCGTATAAGTAGCGGGTAAGACACGTAAGGATAGCTGGCTAAGGAATGGCTAGCTGCTGTTTGAGTCGACAAGCCTATGGCTGTATGATTAAACATCTTTGTCATACGAGGCCAACGCAAAGAACAGCGGGCGTTAAAACGTTATGCCATGAATGTCTGACCGATCGAGTTCTCCGTTTTGGTAACGAATATTGGTGTTCATCGCGGTCCTCACATCTAAAGAAGATGTCGGGAAATTGCTTGGTCGTGTTATTGGTCTAGGCCACATAAAGCGATGTAGGGACCAGGCTTCTAAATCAATGGATTTAGGTTAAATGTGTCAAGGAAACACAGCTGCAGGGCGCACGGCTACGGCTGAGGTTTCTTCACAATTAAGCAGCTTCTGGACAAATGCAGGCCAACTGATATTAAGACAGATGTGTGCGTAATAGTGTGCAGATTATTGGATCCTCCTCCGCTCTCCCTTTCTCTCGTGAAATCAGCAGCGGCAGCCAATTTTCTTCGTTGCTATTAGTGCGGTAGCCCAGATAGGCCATGTGTCTGACAACTGTAATTGTTTACGGCATTTGCAAGGGCTTTCATAATATTCCTACTCCCCTTTATTTTTGTGCTCCGTCTGTCAGTCGTTTTCCTGTGAGCCTTTGTATTTTTATGAATCGTCGTTGGCGCACAGTAAAGAACCAAGGTTACGATGGGGGAAATATTGAAATGGTCGAGCACACAGGCCTTTTACGCACGGGGCTGCTTGACATTTCCGGTACTGGATTCTCATCGGAATGTCTCCATCACTGTTCTCGGTTTGACAGGCTCTGAAATCAATACCTTGATATAAAGGAAAATAATTGATAATTGCATGAAAATGCGAAAGCATATTATTTCTGAAATGTATCCATCGACTACTTGCATGAGAAATTCATAAAAAAGAGAAGCTGAGGCCCATGTATTATGGGTGTATACAAATACAGTAGCTGTACAGTGGTTCTTTTTTGTCGTAGGCTCCGTCTGTTCATGTATTTTTTTGTACGAATCCATGAGTAGTGTAGTGTAGTTCAGCACTGTCCACCAAGGCAAACAATTTGTGTACTAATTTGTCACAGAAACGGCCAGACATCAAGGCTACTAAATATACCAAGCGCTGTATTGATTTGGGAGAAAGTGCAACACTGGAGCAAAGGACAGGAAGTGGCTTGGGTAACCCCTAGACGATGGCCATCCATGACATCCACATAGGTCTACTGTAGAATATAGTGTCTGCAGTGAACATTCACTCAACAGCCCTTCATTACTTTTCATCACATTACACATCAAGTTACATTTAGCAGAAGCGTGTAAGAGACTTACAATCCAGGACAGAATCAATAGCATACAATAGAGCGCATGTGCTGAAATACACAGGCCAGTAGGGTTAAGTGCATATACGTAGGAGTGTGGCTAGTTGTTTAATACAGGAAAAGTGTCATGGAAGAGATGGGTATTTATTTACTAGCTTCTTGAAGGATGACAGAGATGAGACTAGTCATGTGGCTTCTGGTAGTTTGTTCCACCATTGAAGAACAATGATGGAGAATCACAGGAATAACATGCGGTATATGCCCATTTGAGTCTATGGGTACCATCAAGATTAGACATCTTAGCACAATTGGGGATCTATGAAATTCACATTCCCTCAATCTCGCTGCTGACTATACACTATTTCAGAGAGAAATTGGTTTTTATTGTTCCAAGGACAAACCCCTAAAATCAGGTATCCCCTGTCAATTGCGCACATTTGGTCACCTTTGATCAAGTTTGCATTCCTACTACTGTGTAGGCTTGGGCTGAATCCCATTTCACCCCTTAGCCCTACGCATTTCCCCTTGCCCTCCGTTTTGCGCATTCACATGTAGGGATAGGGATAGGGCTGTCCCAATTCATGTAAGACAGAAGGGTAGGGGTAGGGGAAGGGCTTTCTACCCCTTCAAACGGATTTTTTTGTTAGAGTGGGCTGAATAAATATTCAATGTTCAAGCGATGAAACTAAAATAAATCAAGTCTGCTATCTCACAAAATATTTCACTGTACATTCAGACTGCATTAGGCCTACAGTATATACTGCACTGGGAACTGCATATGAAAACATGGCACTTAGAGCCTGGCAAAATCAAAAAAGCACAAATCGTGGGAACTACAAGTCGGCTTGCTTCAGTTATATTTGAAATGCTATTTTTGAGAGGACACAACGAAAATACCCACAGTGGAGATGTGGTGCGAGAGATCAGAGGGGTGAATCAGACTGGATTAGAGACACATGCTGAGCGACGAGCCCGATTAAGCAGTGCAGGACATAATGCGAAGGGGCTAGCATTAGCATGTGGACGTGAACACACCAGTCCTCTCATGTCTGCTTTCCATGGATGTTCAGTGACACTATACATCCATATTTGTGTACACTACAAATTAGGGCTGTAACGATACACTCGAGTAACGATTCGGTTTGTATCACAATTTGTGACCTAAGGTTTGATATACCCCACAATTTTTTTATGTATCTGGCAACATTGTAAAATGAAGTTATATATACAGTAAAAACCATGATAGTATATAGGTAGAATAGGTTACAAGATGCTACTAATAATTTTAAAAAGTAAGAATAAGGATGATTTGAAGCTTGGAAGTACTCTGACATCATATCATGTGGTTGTTTTCTGTACTGAAAGGTAGCAGAACTTTGAAAGAGCGTATCACGATACTGCCTTCTTGCTCGGCGATACAGTATCATGAGTCTGGGTATCGTGATCTCATGGTTCGATACAATATGGTTACAGCCCTAGTACAGATGGACTGCATGCACCTTCCATGTCACAGAGCGTATGGGCAGTGTGAGTGGGAAAAAAGTAATTGGTTGAATAACAGGAATCGGCTCTCTGAGATCTCATTAATGACTGATTTTATTGGATAAAAACACATTGTGCAACACATTTGAGTTGTTTGTGATGGGTCAGAAGGTAGTACTATCTTTTAAATCAAGCAAAATTGTGCGGGAAGGTCTTGGCGTGTGGATAGATACCGTCATTATTTTTCATTCTAGTTATGAAATTGTTACCCATTGCTTTGGTACATGTTATAATATACTGTAGGAGCATTCATATTCATGCTCATTCATAGGGTAGAGGAGAAATAGTGTTTGTTTTCTGTGTATCAAGTTCAAGTTCAAGTAGCTTTTATTTGTCCCAGTTGGGCAATTGTTTTGCAGCAGTAGTAGCACACAGACACACACACACACACACACACACACACACACACTTCCATAATACATTTAAGAACACATAGTAGGTAAAGGATAAGGGATTAAAAATAATAAATAGTGCATGAATAAATACATTTTGTCTTGAGTTGCACAGAGTAACATAAAAGTGCTGGAGGAGTGAGGTTCACAGTATAAAAGGTTCACAGTATAAAAAGACCTGCCTAAAAGATAAATACATATAAAAATACACACCTGACCTATGGCTATCTGCGCTTCTTAGTGGAATTTAGCAACTGGATGGCAGAGGGTATAAAAGAATTCTTGTATCTGTTTGTCCGGGCTGGTGGATATTTAAAACGGGAACCAGAGGGTAAGAGCTGAAATTCATTCTGCAGGGGATGGGTGTAGTTGTCCAAAATGGCTTCAGCCTTCCTGGTTGCCTGTTCTTCATACAAGACAGTCAAGCTTTTTTGTTGCACACCAGTTATCTTACTGCTTACATTAATAATCTTAGCTATGGCATTTTTGTTTTTCACATTGAGAAGGGAATACCAGCAGATGGCAGAAAAGGTGAGAATGGATTCTATGGATGATCTATAAAACAAGGTCATTAGGGACTTATCAACATGAAACCTGAGACAATATAAACGTTGCTGCCCTTTCTTGCACAACATGTCCGTGTTACTGTTAAAAGACAATTTGTCATCAATAATGGACCCCAAGTACTTGTATTGCTGCACAATTTCAATGTCCTGTCCATTTATGTTGGTTAAGGAGGGAGTGCAGGCCTTGTGTCTAAAATCAATGCACATATCTTTGGTTTTTGCCACATTTAATTCCAACATGGCTTTAAATGTGGCAAGTGTGTATAGTTGATGAAGACACCCCAGCCAGCCTTCCAGATGATATGATGTAGGGAAGAGGAGTGAGATGGTCCTCATTGGCCATGTACAGTGTTGCCAGATGTGTCTGATCAAATCCCGCCCTAAAAGTTCTTAAAACCCGCCAAAATGCGCTAAATTCCGCCCAATTTCAACACATTACATTGATTTCGAGGGGCATAAAACGGCAGGAAAAAAAACCCGCCAAATGGCCAATTTTTCCCATATTTACCCGCAGACGGCCATCCCAAGTAGCCCAATTGGACGGGTAACCGCTCAATCTGGCAACACTGGCCATGTATAGCTTAATCTCCCTGGCTACATACAGTACGAGTGGCTGCATGACTCACACAGCCATATGATCCAATTTAGACAGCATGCCTACAAACATCCGGTCATATATTTTTTTTTTTACATTTGTAGATGCCCAATTCAGTTTGTACTGTAGTCACTCAAACCAATGCAATGAAAAACAAACTGTTTATTATTATTCAGTCAACTCTTGTTATTACTCTATATTTGAATGTGTTACAGACATTAGGCAGGTCTGTTGTTGTCTCATCCACAATAATAGCAATTCAAGGCATTTACTTTTTACTGCATAGGCTATGATGTATAGCATGAAAAAAATGCAGAAAGGTATATGATGTGAATGTTAACTGTATTTAACCGTGAAGCTATCGTTTTATTACAAATGTTCCCCTTCCGTTACATCCAAGGTATTGCCGTGTGTGTGTGTATGATACTACTGTACAGTACATCACATACACACCGACACACTCACACAGCATACTCAGACAGACAGAACAGACAGACAGACAGACAGACAGACATGTAGCTATAGCTGAAGCAGTGTGTGTAGGCTACTGCTGGGGGCAAAGTGAGCGAGGCAGAGAGACCATTGCAGCCTTAGTGGGCAGGAAACTGGGTCACGAAGGCAGTGTGCTTCTGATGCCTCCGCTGCGGATGGCGGTAGCCAAGCTAGGCTAAAGCTAAAGGGGAGAGCAGTGTTGCCAGATTGGGCGGTTTCCTGAGGCTGAGGAAGGCCGTCTGCGGGTAAAAATGGGCAAAAAGAGCATTTGGGTGGGTTTTTCTGCACGTTTTTGGCCATAGAAATCTATAGAATTTTTTTTCAAATTGGGCGGGATTTAGTGCTTCCTGGCGGGTTTTGAGCACATTTTGGGCTGGAAATCGTCAGTCTCATCTGGCAACCCTGCTAAAGGGGAAAGCAGCTCTCAGCTGCTTCACTAAGCAGTCTGCTGCTGGCACGATCGACACCTCCCCCTTTTGTCTTACAGAAGTCTTTCACACACTCTCTCTCTCTCTCTCTCTCTCTCTCTCTCTCTCTCTCTCTCTCTCTCTCTCTCTGTCTCTCTCTCTCTCTCTCTCTCTCTCTCTCTCTCTCTCTCACACACACACACACACACACACACACACACACACACACACACACACACACACACACACACACACACACACACACACACACACACACACTATCTGTCTCTCTTATTACCCGCAGCCAGAAAGTAAGAGAAGCGAAACAGCTAGACATTTCCATTCACAAGAGACATTCAGTCACACTCATTGATATTTTTACCATCTTATTTTCCGTTCTTCGACCAGTAGTGCATTTGTAGGGTTTTGGTACCTTGGCAATCTCTCAAAGCAGGACATCCCACTAGAGTGGCTAATCATGGTGATAGCTACAGCCGAAGGATAAGGAAGGGCTAATGGTACTCGTTAGGGATGCACAATACCACTTTTTTTGAAAACCAATACGAGTATGAGTACATTCATTTCTGTACTTGTACCGATACAAACTACCGATACCGATACTTTTTCCCTCAACATACAATGAAAATACCGGTAAGTGCATAACCTTGTTTGTTCCCCCTGTGATATTTGTTTTCCATTTCCATACAGTAGATGTAAAGGTTGGTAATGTATGAGGTAGTGCTTTTTTCCCCATGCTGCTTTCAAGTCAACAGAATGTGACGAGATGTTGCGTAGTTCCGTAATAGCAGTATCGGTGCCTGGTATCTGCAAGTGTTTGATGAGTCTGAGTATGAGTATAATAAGCAAGTATTGGGGCCTATTCCAATTAGAGCTTAGATCGGGCCTAAAGAATGAAACCCGACCCTTCCGAGCCCGCGCCCATTCCAGCCCGGCCCGGACCGGCCCATCACATTAACTGTAAATTATGAGCCCGAGACCGATTGAAGCCCGACCATTAGGCCTACTTAATATTGTGGTGGACGTTATAGCTGACGGTGTCAACTAGTTTTAAGCTGTTTGAAGTGAACCAAACACATTTGTTAACATTTATCTTGATAAACAATGTAATAAGGACGACAAGTGTTGCATAGCCTATGTGTGTTGAAAAGCATCCAAATGAATCAAAAACGGCCGACAATGTGCGGAGCATTAATGTTGAGTCCTATCGTCTTCAGGCTTCAACTGATCACTAACTTGTTAAGCCTACTTTTCTCATGTCGTATAGCCTACTCTTGCCTTGAACATTTTGATGATGACCACTACTGGATTGATAAGGCAGATCGCAAAATATAGATTTTGCGTCGCCTTGTCAGCTGATGGCAAATTTATTTAAACCGCAGAATTGTCAATAGTCAGACGCATGGGGAGGCGGAGCATCTAGCCTACAGAAATCTCCGACTAAATTAAAAAAAAAAAAAAAAATCATATCCCAATAAGTTACCGTCCAGATGCCTAGTGAGACTCAGTTTTTACTCCCCAAAGACATTTTTTTAGGCGCCCTGGCGTCCGTCAGTGCCACAGCCATTTTGGCCGGTGATGAAAAAAGTTAGGCTACAAAGCCATGCATGCACTGTCACTGGGACTTCTCGTGAGCATATCGTCCGCTGAAATGTTTAATTTGACCGTCTACTACGCCTACGGTAGCCTACTTGGAGATCCACTGCCATTTTTCAGCAGAGGTAAAAGTGAAAGTGATTCGATGCTGCGATGCTGCGCATGCCATCGCATTGAGTCCCAAACACGGCTTGACTAAGCAATTCATGAAACGGTTTTGCAAATGCAATGCCCTTCGTTGTGTTCACTAATATAGTAAAATACAAAAAAAAAAAAAACAATAAACAGAAGTGTTCGACAGCAGCAGCAGCCAGCGTGAGTCAAGTGATTGGGAAGCATAACGTTATTGGGAACAACGGCACTGGTCTACCTGTTACCTGCTTGGCAGTTGAGGGAAAACTGCGCATGATATGCTGCCGTTTGCAATTTCGTAGTCTGACTTGTGCAACGTTATAGGCTAGCCTACACATAAAGAATCGTGTTTAAAAGCATCCAAGTAGGCCTACATCAAAACAATAGGCCGACAATAAGCGGACATTATGATGTTGACTAGTCAGTTTAATGTCGTCTTCATGCTGTAAACTGATCTCAAACTTCTACTTTTCTCATGTCGTATACATCTGTCCTTGGTCATTTTGATGATGACCACTATACTGGATTGTAAAGGCATAGCAAAATATAGATTTTGCGTCGCTTGTCAGTTGATGGTTAACTTATTTGAACCGGAGAATTGTCAGTGGTATTTTAAGTCAGACGCAAGTGGAGGAGGAGCATCGACAGAGTTCTGACACGGGAGACACGCGAGTGCCTGGAGGCTTTCAAGATCACAGCGAAATCTCAGACTAAATTATTTTAAAAATCATGGCCAAATGCATATGAGATTCAGTTTGTCATTCACCAAAGTCGATTTATAGGCGCCCTGGCGCCCGGCAAGCCTTGACACACACACACACGCGCGCGCCAGTCAATTCAGCACAGCAGAATTACGCTTGCCAGTGGAAGAAAACTGCGCATGTTGCCTTTTGCAATTTCGTAGTTTGACTTCTGCAACTTTGTAGGCTTCACACAAAGAATAGTGTTTAGAATATTTCGTCTAATCATTATCCAACATAATGTTGTCCGTGCCATTAAGGCCCTAAGCTAATAGTTAAAAAAAAGAAGAAGAAGAAGCTTGATCACTCCTGGGGCCCGGTCCGATCCGACCCGAGGATAGTGATGGAAAATACCGGACCGACCAGGCCCATGGGTTAGGTCGGGACGCTTCGGGCTCGGGCTCGGGCAAAGAATCTATACTCTAATTCCAATACCAGTATCAGTCTCAGTGCATCTCTATTGTGCGCCTACCAAAGGCACAACCAGAGCTACAGGCGCTGCTTTGCGCCTGACATGCTTTCTGTCAATGTCACCTGTAGCAGACCTCTGCAATATCAGAGCCTCTCACGGTCGATGATCTCAATCATGTCGTCTGCGGTGTGGATTGGAAACAGTATTATGGGTTACAGACAGGGTCTCGCTGGGAAAGAGCATGAGGCGTGTGCGTGTGCAGTAATGGCCTTTTGGACTCATGGGCCAAGTGCACTTCCATTTACATTGCTGTTGCAGAGCCCATTTCGATGCGGCCATGTTGTGTGAGTAAGGGGGGGGTGGGGGGCACTACTTACTGTACTGTACTGTACTGTAGAGCAGGGGTTCCCAAACTTTACCATGACAAGGCCCCCCCATATCCCGGAAGATTCCAGCCAAGGCCCTCCTAACATGGGCTGTGCCACACTCTTTTTTCTGTGCACCTGGTTTCACAACTCGATAAAGTTGGTGCATTCCAAAGCCATTCAAGTACTACAGAAAGCATAATACATAAACATTTTAAAGAAGAAAATGATCCCCCACTAGGATAGTTAAGCTTATTTTTGGCTTAGGTAAGTTTTTCAATTTATTAAGCCAGTCATCTTATTTTGCTATATTTTTCCCAACAGCATGCCGTGGCCCCCCTGGCATTCCCTCACGGCCCCCCAGGGGTCCCCGGCCCCCACTTTGAAAACCACTGCTGTAGATTAAGCCAGCGGAAGGCCACTGATACGTGTGCTACTGATGTACTCTATTTTGCACATGTTGTCCTCCTAACCACGTGGAACTGGGTGCTGCTGCATTCACTTGCTATCAGCAAAATACCACAGCTGAGCTGAGTGGACTGAATAGTTTGGCAGTTAGAACAAGACAGAGTAACAGACAGTTACACAGACAGACATTCCGTATGTACAGTGCCTTCAAAAAGTCTACACACCCCTCCTCAAATGTCAGCATTTTGTGATGTAAAAAATTGACAGAAAGACAAATAAATTCACAGCTTTTTCCACCTTCAATCTAAACTGTTAACCTGTACAATGCAATTGAGAAACAAGCATAAAGCTTTAAAGGGAAACAATAGAAAATAAAAAACTTCAATTAACATGGTTGCATAAATATACACACCCTTAAATTAATACTTAGTTGCAGCACCTACGGGCTTCTCTGGACCATTCCAAAACCTCAATCTTATTCTAGTGAAGCCATGCTTTTGTAGACTTAGGCATGTGCTTGGAGAAATTGTTGTTCTGAAAGATTAGTTCCTCTGCATCTTCACCTTTCTACCAGGGGGTCGGAGGTTTTGTGCCACTACCACGGCCCCTGTGGAAATGTTCATAATTCCCTCCTCCCTAATAAGGGCTCCAGTAACATCTGAAGAAAAACAGCACAAAAGAACAATGCTGCCACCACCATACGTCATGTTAGGTATGGTGTTATTGCGGTGATGTTTTGTGCCAAAAATACCTTTTGGAATTATGTCCAAAATGTTCAACCTCGGTTTCACCTGACCATAACACATCTTCCCACATGCATTTGGGAGATTACATAAGTATTTTTTGCAAAATTTACCTCACCAAGATTGAACTTTTTGGTCATAATTCAAAAGGGTATGTTTGGCGCAAAACATCACCGCAATAACACCATACCTAACATGACATATGGTGGTGGCAGCATTGTTCTTTTGTGCTGTTTTTCTTCAGATGTTACTGGGGCCCTCATTAGGGAGGAGGGAATTATGAACATTTCCACAGGGGCCGTGGTAGTGGCACAAAACCTCCGACCCCCTGGTAGAAAGGTGAAGATGCAGAGGAACTAATCTTTCAGAACAACAATTTCCCCAAGCACACGCCTAAGTCTACAAAAGCATGGCTTCACTAGAGTAAGATTGAGGTTTTGGAATGGTCCAGAGAAGCCCGTAGGTGCTGCAACTAAGTATTAATTTAAGGGTGTGTATATTTATGCAACCATGTTAATTGAAGTTTTTTATTTTCTATTGTTTCCCTTTAAAGCTTTATGCTTGTTTCTCAATTGCATTGTACAGGTTAATAGTTTAGATTGAAGGTGGAAAAAGCTGTGAATTTATTTGTCTTTCTGTCAATTTTTTACATCACAAAATGCTGACATTTGAGGAGGGGTGTGTAGACTTTTTGAAGGCACTGTATTCTGTACATGTACTTAAGTGATAAACAAAAGCTTTGAGTTTGTGAAGAGCGGTGGTCTCAGTAGGTTTGTTTTTTTTCTCCAATAATGCCATATACAATACTTCTCTGCCATTTTCAGGCACACCTTCACAACTGCTCATTGACGCACATTTCTGATCAGCCAACCACATGGCAGTAACTCAATGCATTCAGTCCTGTAGACACGTTCAAGGCGATCGGATGCAATTCAAACCGAGCATCAGAAAAAGGGAAGAATGGGAATTTAGGTGGCTTTGAAAGTCGCATGGTTGTTGGTGCCAGACGGCCTGGTCAGAGTATTTCAGAAACTGCTGTGCTGACCTACTGGGGTATTAATGCACAGCAACCTCAAGGGTTTACAGAGGATGGGCCGAAAAAGAGAAAATATACAGTGAGTAGGGCTGTAACGATATTGTATCGAACCGAGAAATCGTGATACTCAGTATCACGATACTATGTATCATGATGTAATAAGGTAGTATCGTGATATGCAAAGTTTTGTTGTCCTTCAGTCCAGAAAACAACCATATGATTCGTTGTGATAATGCTTCCAAGCTTCAAATGAGATACATTTCAGAAATCGCGGAGTGTATCGAACCGTAGGTCAAAAATCATGATACGAACCAAATCGTGGGCTGAGTGTAGCGTTACAGCCCTAACAGTGAGTATTAGTTCTGTAAGCGAAAAATGCCTTGTTGATGCCAGAGGTCAGAGGTTAGAGGAGAATGGTCAGGCTGGTTTGAGCTGATAGAAAGGCAACAGTAACTCGTATAACCACTCTTTACAACTGAGGTGGAAAGAGCTGGAAAGGAGAGGCTGAAACACACTGCAGCTTAGTTTTCAAGACTTTCCTGAATTTCCCCCTGGGGATTAATAAAGTTACTCTACTACTCTACTCTACTTGATTTTGTGCACACGCCCGACTAACGTTTCGGTGTTGCGACACCTTTTGAGGTGTACCGAAACGTTAGTCGGGAGTGTGCACAAAGTAAAGTCTTGAAAACTAAGCTGCAGTGTGCTCCAGCCTCACCTTTCCAGTGATGTCTGTCCCACTGTGATGCACCTGCAAGCTGAGTGATGGTGCGTAGAGTCCCAATTCTCGTATGCAGAAGAGCATCTCTGAACATACAGCACATTGAAACTGGAGGCAGATGGGATGGGACACAGCAGCAGAAGAGCCAATCAGGTGCCACTCCTGTCAGCTCAGAGCAGGAAATTGAGGATAACAATGAGCAAAAACTCACCAAAATCGGACAATAGAGGACTGATACACATTGCCTGTGTCTGATGAGTCTCGAAGTCTGCAGTGACACTTGAATCATATGAGGGTCAGAATTTGTCGTCAACATGAGAAAAACTTTTATTGACCCTGTCTTGTATCAGCAGTTAAGGCTGGTGGTGTCATGGCCTTGTTGATATTTTCTTGGCACACTTAGGGCCCCTAGTACCAATGCAGCATTGTTGCAACGCCACAGCCTTTCCTGCAGAGCCGGTTTTACCAAATGGCAGACTAGGCCAGGGGTTCCCAAACTTTTCCCCCTGCGCACCCCCTTGTACATTTCAATGAGGTTCGCGCACCCCCAGAGCGAATATTTTGGTGTGCTGATGGCCGCGCAAGTATGGATTCACTGCGCATTCACTGCACATTATGCACAGACGTTTTTGGGAATCCTCTTTTTCAATAGTCTTGGAATTATACTACACTTCAGATGGACCCTTATAATGCACCATGCTATTAAAAACTACTTAATCTTCATTCATGCTAGATAAAAACTCACATATCCGCCATTGCTCTATTCAGCTTGCGCACCCCCTTATGGCAGGCTGCGCACCCCCAGGGGTGCACGCACCACAGTTTGGGAAACCCTGGACTAGGCAATTGCCTAAGGCCCCACCAAAATCTGCCCACTGTATGGGGCTCCTACAAGTAAACCCCACCACAGTAAAAGCCAGCAAAAATAATTCCACAGGGCCGCATGTATATATCTTGCCTAGGACCCCCAAATGGGTAGAACCACCACTGCTTACCTGAGTATTACTGCAGGCATTTAAGGCAGTTATGAAGGCTAAAGGGGGTTCTACCTGGTACTAGCAAGGTGTACCTAATAAAGGGCTTGGTGAGTGTATAGCAGATAATTATGATGGTAAGAGCAAGAAAAAACTCACTATGCCTGTGGAAATAATTGTGCATTTAAATCATCACTATCCCAATACTTGGTTTGGATTACTTGGATATGGGTCACGGGAATGTCTGGGAGATATTGGAGATATTGGGTGGGGATCACACAGGGTATATTTCAAACTACATGTTGGGTCCCCCCATCTAGCCTGATTATCATCAACTCACAAATCTCTTCTAGACTTGGTCTGAGCAAGAGCATGACAATTAACATTTCCCAAACGTCATGGTTGACCCGCCTCCCTGAGTTTGCTAGTGGTTGACTGGTGTCCGGCAAAGTGGGTGGACTTCCAGATTTTTCTGGAGATCAAAAACGATATTTCCATTCTTCTTGGCCTGACTAGAAGCAATGCCGATGGTGTTACGTCACTAGGAGGGCATGACCTGGCTAACACATGCCTACCGTGCACCCAAACAAATAGGACACACAAACCATAGAGCAAACAGGCAGTGCGCTATGCACATTAAACAAATGGCACTGCTCCACCATAAATTATATGGACGTGCACCATGCACAGATGCTGCAGGCTACGTGTGTGTCCACTGCATTATGCATAGGCCTCCATTACACACCTATCCCACCAGTCCTGCCCATGGTGTAAACTTATATCAGAGAGTCTTTAAGTATATACAGTAGAGATATGCCAATGTAATAGGTTGCTATGGGCACCTAACATGACCAGGTTCCGGTCTGCCTAAAGGGGCGTGTCATAATACTCCTAGCATTGAATAGAACAGTCCTTAGGTCTGCCTAAAGGGGGATTTCCCCCCCTCCCCTTGCAATAATAGAAATCGGAAACAATGAGCCAATGGAACCTCTCTCTCTCTACTCTCTCTGCTTATATGGCCATGTGTGCAACATTACTGGAAAGCAACGGCTAGCTTATTCCCACATGTCTTCAATGCATTAAAAAAAAAACCAAAAAAACCCAAAGAAGCTTAAAATGATGGTGTAAAAATGTCATAATAGCATGGTCATAATAATCCCTAGGCTGTTCCTGTTGCCGTTTATTATCTGATCCAGATGGAGCAGCCTTCAGTGTTGCCAGATTGGGCTGTTTCCCACCCAATAGGGCTGCTTAGGATGGCCGTCTGTGGGTAAAAATGGCACTTCGGCGTTTTTTTTCCTGTCCATTTTTTGGCCATAGATTCAGTAGAATTTAGTTCAAATTGGGCAGGATTTAGTGTTTCTAGGAGGGGGTTGAGCATTTTTTTTTGACTGGAAATCATCAGTCTCATCTGGCAACCCTGGCCTTCAGAGCTGGCTTCCGTCTGGCTGTGCAGACAGAGGCCCCACTACCCCTGAGTAATCATCAACGTTATCAGGGCCGTCACAATATTCAATAAGTCAATATATCGTACAATACAAGCATGATAACTGTTTTGGCCACGATAAGATATATTTGCGCTCTTCTTTGTTTTTCTTGTCATTTTCTCCTTCTCTACCCAAGAGACTGAATGCAGATAGGCGCATTTCACTCCGCGTGATGTTGCTTAAGTGTTGGTGTACTTTTGATTTTCAGTCTGTCTGCCTTGTCTGTCTATCTATCTGTCTATCTGCCCATCTATCTATCTATCTAGCACCTTCTGCCGCGACGCAAGGATGTATTCGCATTTTTTATCCCAGTCATTATATTGTTTGAAAATGACCATGACAATATTATAGTTTATCACAATCATTTCTTGGCCAATTTATCGTCCATCAAAATGTGTTATCGTGACAGCCGTAAACGTTATGATTCTTTACCAAGAGCGAACAAGAGCCAGGCACAGAGGATGGATTGGCTTCATTCATTTCAAATTTTCATTCAAAGGAACTTGCGTGTCTGCAGAGGTGTCAAAAGTAAAAATAAAACTAAATTCATGGTGTAAGTACAACACTAGCACATATTATTACATAGCTGTTACACCAGTTAGTCCACCATTGTACCTAATGAGGTAATGTAGATAGACTGTGTCGATACTGAAAACACTAAAAACCTCACAAGAAGGGACCACATAATTGATCCAACTAGTGCACACTCAGCTGATTGTAAGAAAACATACTCAGGTCTACTGGTAACTCTATAAGTTACTTGTTACTTTTACTGTCACGTTTGACTCTTCTGCGTCTTTGAGAACAGTACACCAATTGCTCTGAGGTGATCAGCTGGGTTAAGCATTGTCCTGCAGCTTAACATAATGTTGGAAATAAATGTAGAGTAGAGTAGAGTAGACTTTTATTGTCACTATACAAATATAGCGAGATTGTGTTTAGTAGCAACCCACAAATGCCCACAAAATAAAAGATATATTAACAGTAAATAAATAATATATACAAATCCATAAAAATCCATGTGCATCTCACAGTATCGATAGTCCTGAAGTATTGAGGGGGGGCAGGTGACGTATTGCGTTCAAGAGTCTAATGGCAGTTGGATAAAAGCTGTCCTTCATTCTCGTAGTGCGGGCACGCAGAGTCCTAAAGCGCCTGCCAGATGGTAGCATGGTGAAGAGCCTGTGACCAGGGTGTGTGTGATCTTTAAGGATGTTTAATGCTCTGTTTGTGCAGCGTGTATGGTGGATCTCCTCAAGTGTGGGTAGTTGGCACCCAATGATTCTCTCTGCTGTTTAGTATATATATATATATATATATATATATATATAGTGTATGTATAGTGTGAATAGTGTTGATATAATCCAAATCCTCTTCCTCTTCCTGTTTCATTATTAAATGGGCTAGCCTGTAGACCCAGGGTGCAATTTGTAGGAGGTGATGGGGGGTGGGCGGATTGTTTCCCATTCTGGTTCTCATATCTCCACTTTTTCTACTTGCTGTTTGCCTGGCTCTCACGCAGACCCCTTTGTGCATTTCCGCTCAACTTTGTGAGATCGCACGAGGGTCTTCGTGAGATCGCACCCACGCCTTTCCAGAGCTAAGCGACTGACAATGTTCCAGATGGTTGATAACAACCATCGTGTGAGAACCAGGTTGCTAGCCTGTAGACCCAGGTTGCAATTTGTAAGGGGTGATTGGCGGCGTGGATTGTTACCCATTCTGGTTCTCATATCTCCAGTTTTTCTACTTGCTATTAGTCTCTGCTTAATGTAACTCCATTTATATTGCTCAAAATCTGAAATGTATCTACCCTTCCGTTTTTTTTTTTTTTTTTTTTTAAATAAACAAGATCATACCCTGTGTAGACCCATCTACTGCCTGGCCTCCCAGACCGAGACCCCATAACCTACTAGTGCCTCTTTTCCACTGCTGGTTTTCTAGTAGGCCTACAGATCGACACAGTGTGACTCGGCTGCCACTTTTTGCTCTTCAATTGATCTGTGTTGTGCCCAATCGAAAAGCAAAAAGTGGCGGCTGAGTCATGCTGTGTCTAACTGTAGGCCTACCAGAAAAACGGTAGTGGAAAAGAGGCATTGGTGACCACCACTGGCCTGGCCTTGACCATTATTACATTACACTTAGCTGACACTTGTAACCAAAGTGACTCACACTTATTTAGGTAAAGGGTATTGTTTACAGTCCCTGGAGCAATGTGGGGTTAAGTGCCTTGCTCAAGGGCACTTCAGCCATGGATGAAGGGGCTGGTGAGGGTGGGATTTGAACCTGCAACCCTCTGATCTAAAGCCCATGTCCTTAGCCACTGGGCCACTACGGCTACCCATTGCTCTACAATACAGCCAGTATGTGTGCGTGTGAGTTAATCTCCTCTCTGCTGTGCTGTATTAATCAGCAACATGGTCCGCCACTTGACTATGGCTGTTTGTCATCTGGACATATAGAGGTCATACAAGGGTCACGTCACGCTCCCTGCCACCACTACCACCACCACCACCACCCTCACCACCACCACCACCACATATAGAGTCATACAAGGGTCATGTTTCCTGCCACTACCACCACCACCACCAGCCTCAATCTCCTACTCTGCACCAGGGCTTGACATTAACATTTTTTTGCTTGCTGGACACTGTGGCTAATGGTTTTCCCGAGTCACTAGCCATCCAGCTATTCCACTAGCCACAAATGTAGGTATTTTATTTATTCATTTTTTTAATCATTTTTTTTATCGCTGTACATCTAACCTTAGAGGATGAGGTGCTTAAAGCAAGAAGATGAGTGCATGGGTTTCTACATGGAAATAAAACAAACAAATAAAACCTGAATAACTGAGCTTTTTCTTAAACTTTAATACAAACAATTGATACACAAGGGGCAAAGTGCAGAATATACGCTATTCTGATATGTCATACCATAGAATAAGCTACCGGCCAAAGTGGCTAGTGACACTGAAATTGTTACCAGCCACAGCCAAGTTTTACCAGCGTTTGGCCGGTAGGCAGGTGCCAGTGTCAAGCCCTACTCTGCACCCTCTCGGCCCCTCCTCCTCCACCATAGTACTTCCCTGCACCAGAAGCATCAGCCTCTGGCATCCAGCGCTGCCCGCCCCTCTGTGCCCTCCGCTCTAGCTTGTGGTGTTACGAAAGATAAGCTGAGGTCCGCGTTGTTGTCACAGATTCTGCATGTTTTGTAAACAAGTTTGACCTCCCACCACTGCACTTACTGTAGCTTCGACATTAGCTTTATTAAATTACTTAACTTCGAAGCAGCACTGTATTTTATGCACAGTATTTGCCCTTGTATTCTTAAAGAGTCATGCATAAGAAACAGAAATTGTACAAATGTATTACATTTTGGCTTTGGTTTTAACAGCGTAATGACCAGTGATAGAATTATCCAAAACTAAATGCATCCTCCTGTTATTTAGAAATTGCTTGGAGGTCAGCTAAGGCTAAAGGCACATATTTGTCACAGGTTTCCCCCCGCTCTCAACAGAAAAAATAATATTATTTTTTACTGTGTATGCAGTTATTACCTCCACCAAGGAGGTTATGTTTTCGTTCGCGTTGGTGTATTTGTCTGTCTGTTTATCAGCAGGATAACTTTATGAATGGATTTTGATGAAATTTTGTGTTTTATGGAAACGACAAATGGAGCAAGAAAATAGGTAGGGCACATGATCTACCACGCTGGCGACCCCGGTTAAAATCCATCCCGGGTCATTTGCCAGTCCTTCCCCTTCTCTCTCTCTCCACTCATTTCCTGTCTCTCCTTCACTGTCCTGTCAAAGATTAAGGGAAAAAAGGCCTAAAAATATGTATTTTAAAATGTTTTGGTAGGGAATGATCCAGATCCAGGATTTTTTATATATATATATATTTGGGAGCTTTTCAGCCTTTATTGGTTTTTGTGAGACAGGATAGTGGAGGAGAGACAGAAAGTGAGCTGGGAGAGAGAGATGGGGAAGGACCGGCAAAGGACCCGGACCGGGAATCGAACCCAGGTCGGCCGAGTGGTAAACGTGTGCCCTACGATATTAGCCAAGGTAGGGCCCAGATCCAGGATTTTTTAAAAGATTCATCACCATTGCGGGATAGGCCGATTTTTTTTTTCTAACTCCACAAAAAAAAGGCAGAAAGTCAAATGATCTATCAAACAACTTCCTTGAGGTCTGTACTCTCTGAGTGCATTTCTAGTTACTAGTTGTATTTCATATGAATCTGTACAGTATAGCATTTCTAGTGGGGATAGTCCAGTGCCTCTTAGACAGGCTAACCCCTCAACCACGTTGATTAACAAATATTCTGCACAAATCCTTGCTGTCTAGACAGTTTTGAGCAATAGCAATCTTCACATACAAACCTTTTTGTCAACATTTTTTTCCAAGAAGCATCAACACAGTCTAAAAGATGATATGCGTCTCAGGTCACAGATTAACAATAGCTGCTACAATGTTTTTTACCCTCAGAAGGGCCCATGCTCACGTGCCACACATCAGGTCAAGAAGGCCACTTGGCTTCCATGCAGGGCTGTTTTAAAAACTCATTAATACATAAGAAGACCACAACAATTAGATCAGGTTTACAATTGGCTTTCGCGAAAGGGGAGAGATTCAGAAGCCTGGAAAACATGTTCCCAGCTTGGCATCCCTGGTCTCTCTGTCTCTCCTTCCACGGATGCCGTCTTTTATGGGAAGCACACCAAAGAAGAATAAACATACAAGGTCGTAGTTCAGCTAAGTGGTAACTCTTGTTTGGGACAAACTCGGGAGAGATGTCTCCTCCTGGCACAGATGTCACATAATTCACTAGCTAGAGCTCACACAAGAACAGAGTTAAACCAGAAACACAGAAAGAAGAACAGAAGTCTTAACTACAAATTATGATTTTTCTTATACAAGGGCCAAGATGAATTACTCACCTGGCTGTCTTTTGCCGGTGTCCGCGAGAAAAGGGCATATATATGCTCAGCCAGCATCAGTGTCACATGAAGCACTACAGTAGTGTGAAATGGGGACTGGTGGGGGCGGTATATATAGTATATGAAGATCACTCTGGGGATTAATGTTTAGGATGCGTGGTGTGTTTGTGTGTGTGTGTGTGTGTGTTTGTGTGTGCATCTGTGGCATCTGTGCATCTGTCGTGACAAAGTGCTTTTAAGACTCACGCAGTCATGCTGTCCGGACCCCAGCCCCCCCTCTAATCCTACCCAGTTTGATGACATGACTGGATGTCACTCAGCTGGTGTTTGCACACATGTTGCTTTTATTTACACTACAATGTTTGTTGATGTATGGTATTAGTTCTGTTATCCTTGCAACAGCACACTCGCACATGTTATCACATGTTGTGTCACGTTTTTAATCCAGTGTATGGTTTTGCTAGATATGCCTGTGATTGGCTCGAAAAAACTTGTCAGGCTTGTAGCCTGAGGTATGATGGTTCGATTCCCGACCCGCCAGGGGTCCGTTTCTCGATTGTTGTCGTTGCTAACTGTCTTAAGACCGTCTTAAGACCGTCTTAAGACCGTCTTACCGTTCCCTTGGATTTAGTGGTGAGCGTCGCTGTTGAGAGGGAGTTGAGTCGCTCTTACGAAGGACGTTGCTACCGTCGTTAGCAAAGACGCTTTCGAGATACGGACCCCAGGTTGGTGGTGGTAGACGTAAATAATAATTTATATGTATCGATGCAACGATCGAATGAAATCGTACCATCAGTGCTCTCAAGTCTCACGCTTTGAGCGTGTGACACACGCATCTCAACTCTCCAATCAGCGTGCATTAATTCCTCCATCTAATCCACAGCGGCGTCAGCCATTGGTAGCAGCGTTTCTGTGCTCAGACCAGTCATCCAGTTAATACGGTATGTAGCCAATCTGAAAATAGAAGGTTCTGTTGTCGGGCAGATCAGAGTTTCATGCTACGCTACAGCAGGACGTTGTGAATTAAAGTGAATTGGAGAATTTACGAATTAGAGAACAGGCAGGCGAACTGGAGACAGGAGCAAGGGCCATCCGGTGAGCATGGTACCGTCCCACCACATTGTACCATTGGGGCGCTGTTTCGGCCTTTCCCCTTGCATTACATTACATTACATTACATTACATTGCATTTGGAAGACGCTTTATAACCAAAGCGACTTTCACAAGAGGACATAATCAAGCCAACGTCACAAGCAAATACAAAGTGCACAGGAAATATACAGAACAACACAAGGAGTACACACACAGCACACCCACAAACACATACACACACGCACACACACACTCAAACTAAACTAGACTGCCTGTGCAGTCGCCTTCGACTGCTTAAGGTATATCCCCGAAACGCGACGCTTCCAGTCCCCCATCATTCCTACCACTCCCGTCCACCATTTCGTAAACGTATATGATACAAACAGACGTGACATGACGTGCATAGGCTTAAAACCAAACGACTATTGTGAAAATGAAGCAAAAAATGGGGCAAATGGTAATACTGTTTTAATGGTTCAGTGGATATACCATATTAGGTACAGTGTAATAACCAGTGTAACAATATTTAATACAATGTCATTTTTTTACTTACATCATGTGTTTGTGCGTAAGTGGTATTACATGGTATTGCATATTGTTACACTGGTATTACACTATATTACATGGTATTGCATACTGTTACACTCGTTATTACACTGTACCTGATATTGCATATTGTTACACTGGTATTACACTAGTATTACATGGTATTAAATATTGTTACATTGGTTATTACACTGTACCTAATATGGTAGATTCACTGAAATGGTGAACCATTAAAATAAGGTGTTAACATGCAAATCAATCCACCCAGTCAGAAGTTATGGGCCAAATGAAAATTCCGCCATTTTGAAAGTGCTGTCTTCCAAACTCGAATCAGTTCATGAACCTACCCTAGAGCATTCACACACCAAATCTGGGACAAATCCATCCACCCGGTCAGTAGTTATGGGCCAAATAATAATTCGGCCATCTTGAATTCAGCCATCTTGAAAGTGTTGACCTCCAAACTCGAATCAGTTCATGAACCTACCCTAGAGCATTCACACACCAAATCTGGGACAAATCCATCCACCCGGTCAGAAGTTATGGGCCAAACAAAAATTCGGCCATCTTGAATTCAGCCATCTTGAAAGTGTTGACCTCCCAACTCGAAGCAGTTCATGAACCTACCCTAGAGCATTCACACACCAAATCTGGGACAAATCCATCCACCCGGTCAGAAGTTATGGACCAAACAAAAATTCGGCCATCTTGAATTCAGCCATCTTGAAAGTGTTGACCTCCCAACTCGAAGCAGTTCATGAACCTACCCTAGAGCATTCACACACCAAATCTGGGACAAATCCATCCACCCGGTCAGAAGTTATGGACCAAACAAAAATTCGGCCATCTTGAATTCAGCCATCTTGAAAGTGTTGACCTCCAAACTCGAATCAGTTCATGAACCTGCCCTGGAGCATTCACCCAAAAAATCTGGGACAAATCCAAACATCCGTGCAAAAGTTATCGCGTTAACACGAAAGACCTTACGCGGCGGACGCGGCGGACGCGGACGCGGCGGCGGACGCGGCGGACGCGGCGGCGGACGCGGCGGCGGCGCACGCAAAACCATTACATCCCCGACGCTCCGCGTTTCGGGGATATAACTAAAGTAAACATCATGTCAAGAGTCTGCCCAGGGGCTAGGCCAGCTCAAGCATTAGTTTAGAGGAGTGTGCTTAGTCTTGCTACCTCTGGGAGACCGTTCCACCACTTGAGTACAACAACGGAGAACAGTCTTGACTGGGAGTACCTTGAGCGACTGGATGGCAAGAATGCAATACTTGCCTCAATACTGGTGAGGCAAGAATACAATTTTGTTGTGTGCCATAAGCACTGTGTGATGTAGTGCTCTGTCACAATGACAATGAGAGTTTCCCGGATGGGCACTCTTTTCTTGTTATAGAAGTACCTGCATATCACCATGCTGGGATATACGTATTCCCACAGCCCATTGGTCCCACAGCCTCAGCCCATTGGTTCCACAGCATATTCCTACTGCTCCATGTTCCTATATTTCTACCAATATTTTGAAATCTCGGCCCATGTTCCATGGCTGGGAGAAAGGCACATTCTTTTTAGTTTTCTCGGAAATGTGGGAACATGGAGTTGTGGAACATGAAGCCTACATTTGAAATATTTTTTAAGAAAGTGGGAACATGGTGCAGCAGGAATAAGCAGCGGGACCCAACACTTAAGATTTTCTTTTGCCTTAAGACATGTAAACAACATCAGCTGATTTTAAAGCACGTCACACATCAACATCCCAGTGACTCTCTGATGAAGACGGAAGTAATACCGTCGAAACATGTCAGGTAAAAGATAAAACTTTTACATGTCTTAATAAGGCAAAAGGAAATCTTAAGTGTTGAGTTAAACCGTTAGACATAATTAGGGCTGTCCTAAACGATTATTTTTCTCTCGATTAATCTTTCAACTATTTTTTTTTAGTAGTCGATTAGTCAAACAATTCATTTTTCAAGTACTCTAGCACTTTAATCTTCAAGGAAATTGGGGAAAAAAGGAAGAAACTGTTAAAATTAGGTCCCTGAGCTCACACTGAGCTTTAAATCATGATAGTAGCTTATTTACGCCGAGATACAACGTCCAATTCATACGTGCTGGGCAATTTTAGGTTTCGATACATTAGTAAAGTAAGTAAAAAAGCATTGAATTAAATTAAACGATTAGTCGACTATGAAAATTCTTGTCGACTAATTTTTATAGTCGATTAGTCACGATTAGTCGATTAATCGTCCCAGCCCTAGACATAATGAACGTAATACATAAGCATTGGGCTGTGGGAACATAGAGCTGCCCCCAGCATGCCACCACACACTGCACAGGGATATGTGAAAGTGTTAAACATTGGCATGGGTTAACCTAATAGCATTAAGGAAATGGCCAGTGTGAGAGAACGAATGGCAGCAGATATTCCACTACAATACTATGGGGTCTAAGAGGTGGATCTCGCATTATATATCCACACCATCTGGCCCCTACTACAGTCAGTGCTGCCTGCCTGCCTGCCTGCCACTACGTATGCAGTCCCACTGGCAAGGTCAGGCATACAGTACCGTGCGGCACGCCACACAGCTCACCACCCCCCACTACTCCATTGACCTAGTTGCTGTGTGAACTGTGGACATGGATCCATGTTGTTGCTTGCAACAATATATCAGCTTTGCCTGACCAGTGGTTGGCCTATTGGGAGAGGGGGATTGATGAGAAATGCCAGGTTTTATATACAGTTGATCTAGCCTGGCTCTCACGCAGACCCTTCGTGCTTCGTGCATCTTCGTTAAACTTCATGAGAATCATCCGTCTGCATGAGTACATTTGCGTGAGGTTACAGTTGATCTGGTCTGTTGGGTTTTGCATGCTGCTTGTACGGTCATGGATGGTTTATTATGGTCCACAAAGTGGTAAGAATAGGGAATAATTCCATGGATTTTAGTGTGGGTGTTTTACTGCATGCATCTACAGTATACTTAAGTTTATACCGATATCCTATAATGGTGTCCTCCCAATCATGTAGGATGAAAGCATTTAATTTGCATTTCAGCATTTACAGTTTAACAGAGTTTGATGAATATATGAAGAGTGCAGATGCAAAACCCCCTAACTCCATTTCTGAAGACATGCACTTATGTATTTTTAGGGAACCCCGCTGTTGGTTTGGTTTAAATTCATGTACTTGATAATACATAAAAATATTTAAATGACAGAAATAAAGTAGAAAATATGCAATTTTGATAGATTAGTATTACATACAAATGAGTTATGAAATGTCTCTGGATAGCTTCATTAATTGGCTTGTGACTATCTCCAAAGTGTGAAGGTCCAAAAAAAAGGTTCCTTGTTGAAAGTGGTAGTCAGAAGAATGATCCGAGGCACACTGATCTTAGTGAAAAAAGTTAAAAATCCTTTATTTTAATGGATAACGCCTACGCGTTTCGACTACAATCAGTCTTCATCAGGGCAAACTTTGTTGCTTCTTGCAAAGATGTTTTTAAAATGGATTCCATGTCATGTGACACAGAGACACAGCCAATCAAAATCAGTGCAGTGTGACATACATTTTAACATAAAAATCCCATCACCAGTGCATTTGCAAAGTAAACAATAGACAAGGACAAACAATAACAAAAAAGTCTTCAAGGGCCCAGTTAAGTTCTTAGTTAAAACAGGGGCCTAGATGCAGACATCTATAGGTGCATAGGCAGAGGTAAATTCAGAAGACTATGGCATTTTCACTGGCCATATAAGGCAGTCTACAACACAACATAATTAAAAAATACGATAAGGGGCAAACATGGGGTACTTCATAAAAAAGGAGAAAAGTCTATTTCTTCATTAAGACCAGGGTAGGATGTGGCCCTCAATGTATGGATCCAAAATGTTTCTCTCTGTAAGAGCCGTTTCAGTCTGTCACCCCCTCTGGTGCTTTTTGGAATGGTTTCAATGACCATGGCTTTTAGAGTCATGTGGTTCGTATGACCAGCATTTTTGTAGTGTTGAGCCATTGGGTAGTTGGGGTTCACTGTTTTGATGGCATTCTTATGTTCAGCCAGTCTTTGCCGAAGTTTTCGTTTGGTGCGGCCCACATAAAAACATCCACATTCACATTCCAATCTGTAAACCACAAATGTTGAATTGCAATTTGCAAATTCACGACAATAGAAGAGTCTCTGTGTAAAAACATCCACAAACTTGTCCTCCCTCTTAATATTGTCACAGTGATTACAGGCACCACATCTGTAAGTGCCTTTTGGCTTAGGGAAGTGCAGCTTGGGTTTGTCAGCTGGTAAGTGGCTTTTGACCAAACTGTCTTTAAGTGTTGGGGCCCTTCAAAAGGAGACAGTTGGAGGTGCTGAAAACAATGAGGAAAGCGTGTCATCGCTCAATAATATGTCCCAGTTTTGTGTGATTGCATTTTTTACTTTGTAGGCCATGTTGCTGTATTGTGTAGAAAAAAATATTCTTGTGTGTTGTGGCTTCATTCGTGTTCTCTTAGACATCAATTGTTTTCTGTTTAGAGTTGTTGTTTTAGTCAAGGCAGTCTCCAAAACTTTATTTTCATAGCCTCTTTGTTTGAATCTGTGAAACATATCATCGGCCTGGTGCTCAAATTCCCCGTCATCATCACAGATCCTTTCCGTCTCTGGAAAGCCATTTAGGGGGTTTTGCATCTGAACTCTTCATGTGTAGTCACTTGAGAAACGGGGTATTTTTTCTGTCACATCCATGTCTTTTTTGGCATTGTGTTGGACACATCTCTTCTCCAATATGGGAGGTCTTTAAAACATACAACACTTCTTTATATACTGGGAAAACATACATTAGAAGGTAACTAGATCATTAGTTTCCATTTTGAGTCCAAAGGTCACACCCATAACGCTGGAATTGGTCATAAACACTACTAAATGAATCCATTTGGTTTTGCTGTGTTTATTCAACACAAAATCAGAATAGTGTTGAGTTAGCATGGCAAGATGCACTGTATGGTTTCCCAAGGCTGGCTCTTCCTAGCATTTGAATAAGAAACTGACATAAGACTGACATAAGAAAACAAGACTGACAGTTCTGACAGTAGCTCTGGAGGAAAAGGGAGTGCACATAGCCTACTGCTCTGTCTCTGTGATGACACTTTGGTTCTGGGGTCAAATGGCCATATTTAATACCCTGGAAACCACGACAAGAGGTCAGATTGCTTGGCCTCTCTTGCCCTTTGCTAACACAGTACATCTACTATTGCAGGTCTGATAATAGTAGAGATCCAAGATCCGGTTCCAGATCCGACAGGATAATAGGGTTTTTCACAGGATCCGGATCCGGTTCCAGGATCCAGGATCCGGTAGCTGAGGCTTTTCAGTCAAAATAGTTTGAGCCAACGTGATAAAAAGGGCCCACGCATGCGAGTAGGCTACCCTTTCGTAGCATCCGGTATCCGGTTCCGGATTCGGCAGGATCTTAAGCAGTGGATCCGCTATCCGGCAGGATCCTAAAAATCAGGATCCGGTGCATCTCTAGATAATAGTGCCCGTTTAAACAGAGACGAGGCCAGAGAGTATTGTCCCTCTACTGTAAATTGTCATCTTGTTAAATGTGAGGTGACGTACAGCATGACTAATAATTGAGAACAACTCTGTTTACAGAGACGAGCAGGAAGCTAGTCTCTTGTCACAGCAGATGTACTGTTACCATGGTGACAGGGAAATGACGGAAATAGAAAAAGTAAAGCAAAAAAAAAAAACCCTCGGTTATAAGGGAACTGAGTGACTGTCATTGTACTGTATCCGTCATCATAACATAGTGACACATGACCCATATCCCCCAGGACTTTACTATGCGGTGGAGGAAGAGCAACATCATTCCTCTTGACACATTGGCTTCATAATAATTATGTTGTGTAGTGTATCTAAAAACAATTTGTACATTCTGGCATTTCTGCACTCTGGTAGAGGAATGCTTGTGAATGGGTTTGTGTATGAGTGCCTGCCTGGGGTCATTATTTTGACAGAAGATGCTATGATGCCTCATTTAAAATATATATATATATTATGCAAACAGTTTTTTGAAATTCTCATTTAATATCCACAATTTAATTTCTACTGTAGGCAATTCGTCAGAGCATACAAATAATATTATTGGCCACGTGAGCTATGGTGTCTACAGCGCTGCAAAAGCAGCAACAAAAAAAATATATTTATACCATACAACCTACAGTAGGCTATATTATTTACAATGGATGAAGTATGGTCTCTCCTTCGGGATCTTTATACAGTAATTCAGTTAACCTAATGTTGATGACAAGCTTGAGATACAGAACCTTGAGATACAACCACATGTATGAATGAATACTGCACACTAGGGCTGGGCGGTTCTGGAAAAAATCCGCACAACGGTTTTCTTAATGAAAATTAATATCACGGTTCGCGGCACGTTTTTTTTCCTAAACGGCGTTTTTCCCCCACATTTCAATGCTTCTCAAGAAAAGGCTGAAATTGAATTTGAAAATGATATAAAATCCTGAATTTTACTTAATCTTCATTTCTATTTTAATCACTTTTTTGGAATAAAAACAACAACAAAAAACCTTCTCTCATCAAAAAGTGAACCTTGTGTAGGTGAAACCGTTATCACGTTTTTTTAACGATATACCGCCCAGCCCTACTGCACACACAGATACAGTAGCCCTTTGACAAGGTGAACAAAGTTAATTTCAGGGTCCGGCAGGGGGGATGTTTTGACCTCTGCTTTAAGGTAGCGCCTCATTTGTTAAGGCTCCTGAATCTTGATAGCCTAATGGCAGTGCTAAATGGCAGTGGAGCCTTCCACTTAGTCACAGAGACTGAGCATACACATGGGCACCGACCTGCTACAGAAGGCAAGGCAGACATGATGGCTCTATGGGGTCACATGCACTCTAGAGTCTACATGCGTATGCACATGTGTGTGTGTGTGTGTGTGTGTGTGTGTGTGTGTGTGTGTGTGTGTGTGTGTGTGTGTGTGTGTGTGTGTGTGTGTGTGTGTGTGTGTGTGTGTGTGTGTGGGTGAGTGAGTGTGTGTACGTGTGTGTGTGTGTGTGTGTGTGTGCACATGTGTATGTATGTGTGTGTGTGCCTCTGTGTGTGCACTTCTGTGTGTACCTCTGTGCTTGTGCCTCTGTGTCTACGCTTCTGTGTGTGCTCTGTATTCTGAGTTTTCCCAGATCTCGGCTCACAGTTAGAAAACAACATAAGCAGCACTGTAATGCAGTAATGTACAGTAGATTGTATAGCAAGATAATTAGGGAGGTTCCGCTCTCCACTACTGTATACCACAAGGAGATTAGGAGGTAGACACTAGTGGAGCCATGCAAATAATACCAGAACACTTGCATTACAACAGTCACAGAATCTCACAAAACCACTAGAAAAACATCCTTGTTGGGAGCCTGCAGCTGAGGTCAAGTTATGTTTTGGCATTGGTTGCACATTTTTTACCTTCAATGCTTATGTTCTCACAGACAGGTCTTCTGCTCTACTGTAGCTTTGGACATGAACTCTAAAGTCCCTTGTTTCGAAAGGCACCTTCTAATCAAAATAAATAAATATGTAAACAGAAACCCTACAGAAATCGTTATTTAAAGCAGGTGGGATAAAGGATGTCTTTCTTAGTTATTCTGCTGTGCATCTTTAATTTGGTAAAGGTAAACAAAAATACTTAAATTGAAAACCATGACATGTCATTAAGGTTAATGACTTGGAAGTCCACAGGCCAATGGGTTTCTTTGCCTACTAATTTGCCTTCGTAATGATGTAACAGTTTAATTGTGTGTGTGCGTGTGTGTGTATGTGTGTGTGTGTGTGTGTGCGTGCGTGCGTGCGTGCGTGTGCGTGTGTGTGTGTGTGTGTGTGTGTGTGAGAGAGTGTGTGTGTGTGTGTGTGTGTGTACGTGTGCGTGCGTGCGTGCGTGTCTGTCTGTCTGTCTGTCTGTGTATGTATGTATGTTTGTTAATGTGTGAGAGAGAGCAAGAGAGATAATTTTTGAGTGAGTATGAGTGTGTATGTACACACGTGTGTCCTTTCATGCATGTGTCTTCATTTGTTGTCTGTGTTTGAAACCGATGTCTGGTCTCTCTGTCAGACAGTCAGTCCACCTGAGAGTGCTGACATTACAAAAGTGGACCAGGAGAGCTCGCCTCGCACTGCATCACTCCCCACTCTCTATCTGTCTCTCTTGGCAAGCAAACCAAGCAGCGTATGAGTAAAGCGTGTGTGCGTCCGTGCAGTATGTGCGTGCAGTGTGTGCGTGCGTGACTGTGCGTGCGTGCAGTGTGTGTGCATGTGTGCAGTGTGTGTGCAGGCGTGCAGGAGATTGCTTTGCTGCAGTGGAGGCGTTGCCAAGGCGACTCCTAGTGCTGTTGGCACTTCCTCCCCCAGGACAGAACAGATCAGTAGGCCTACGCGGCCACCTGCAGCTCCGCGGGCTGCCGAGGGCACTGCTAGCATGCATGAGCTAGCATGTGTTATGAAGTAAAGGAGACGCGCTCACACTCGCCTATACTATTTAATACAGATGATAACAATATATAAAATTTATATATTGATGAATGTAGGAAGCGAAGGACAGCACTCTTCAGCTTTTTCTCTGTTTATTCGCCTATGAATGTTTTGGGCAGAGCCCTTCCTCAGCGTGTAATGGCTAGCATGTGTTACAGAATATGAATATGTTAGTGTACTGTGTGCACTAATATTTCGGCGCTCTGTCTTTGTAAGATAATGACGGGACTGTTAGCATGCATGAGCTAGCATGTGTTATGGAATATGTATGCATCAGTTAATGTATGCAGGGGTGCTGACAGCTTTGGCTGGGACCGGGACAAAATGTTCTGAAAGGGCCCCTTCCTTATAACATTGTAATGATGACCCAATTCTGGGCCTCCATTTTCCCTGTGCCCGGGACAACTGATCCCTTTGTCCCCCCCTTTCGGCTTCCCTGAGTGTACTGTATGCACTAGTATTTCGGCGCTCTCTCTTTGTGAGATGCTGACGAGACTGTTAGCATGCATGATCTAGCATAAAATATGAATATGTTAGCGTACTGTGTGCACTAGTATATCGGCGCTCTCTCTTTGTGAGATGCTGACTAGACTGTTAGCATGCACGATCTAGCATAAAATATGAATATGTTAGCGTATGCGCTAGTATTTCGGTGCTCTATCTTTGTAAGATGCTGAGGGGATTGTTAGCATGCATGAGCTAGCATGTGTTATGGAATATGGATGTGTGTGCTGTTAAGCTGACAGGGGGGCAAAGGGGTCCAAGCCCAGGGAGAGAAGGGGCCCAGAATTGGATCCTCATTATATTGCCTGAGTTGGGTGTGGAGGCCCTTTTAGATGACTTTGTCCTGTACAAATCTGTCAGCCCTGGTCCTGAGTATATGCTTGTATTTAGGAGCTCTCTTTGTAAGATGATGAGGGGACTGTAAGCATGCATGAAGTAACTTGTGTGTTAGCAAGTGTATGTGCTACTAGTGTTACTCTTGTCTCTCTGTGCCGGATTAGATTCAGTTACCATGCATGAGAGCTAACTTGCGTTACAAAAGTAGTTTCACTGAAAAAGAAAAAGAAAGGTTTGCAACACTGTTTGATGTTCCCAAAAAATTAATGGCACAATGTTTCGAACTTTCAGTCCTTCATCACAGTGCAACCACTGCACTGTGTTGCACTGTGATGGACTGAGAGTCCGAAACATTGTGCCATTAAATTGCCAGTCTGTCAACTTCAAGGACGCCCGAAGGCAGGTCGTATTGCCCCGTGTGCGATTACGATTAAGTTGTTGCAGCCATGACTATGAGTCGTTGCGGCCAAAATCGAGATTTTCGATTAATTGTGCAGCCCTACCATAGTGCATACACATGCCTGTGCTCTTCCTCTGTGCCCATACCCAGGAGTGGATCAATGAACAGGCCGCTAGTGTCAAGGACACAGGGACAGAGGTCATTAAGGGCCAGGCCTAATTGTCAGCCCCGATCCACACACACACTCACAACAAAATGGTCCTAGGGTGCAAAGGTGCTATAGGTGCAAGTCAAATGAACAGCCCCCTCCTTCCCTTCCTCTCCAACAGTGTGTAACGGATGACCGCTAGTATAGCACAGTGTGAAATAAAGATACGCTAACTTAGCTAGCAGCACTGTTTTTAACTTTGACTCGGTACCGTGTCTGCTGTGCCGTTTGTTTTGAGGTTGGAGTTTTGAGACTGAGTGTGCAGGTTTTCCTCAGTTACGCATACATGAAATAAAAATTTATAACCAACCAGGCTGAAAATGAAGAGGTTAGATGGGAGAAGACATTTGCTTGTTTCTGAGGAGTACTCTAGCCAAACTCAGGGACAGGGTGAGCCAGCCAACTTGTGATTGAGGGTAGCAACATCAGCAGATTAATGTTGGCATTAAAGTTATATTGTATGAGCTGTGCATCGTTCAGAAAGAGCGTCACCAATACTGTTTTGAGGTCTTTATGAGAGACACTTCTGCTTACAGCCTACGAATATACGTGTAAAAAGAGCAGTCATGGGTAAGCGTTTGGGTGTTTAGGGCAAAGGTTGCCGGTTTGACTCCCAGCCCGCCAGGTTGGTGGGGGGAGTAATTAACCAATGCTCTCCCCCATCCTCGTCCATGACTGAGGTACCCTGATCATGGTACCGTCCCACCGCACTGCTCCCTCTGGGCACCATTGGGGGCTTCCCCCTTACACGGGTGAGGTATAAATGCAATTTCATTGTGTGCAGTGTGCATTGCTCCCTTTCTGCCGTGTCACAATGACAATGGGAGTTTCCCAATTGGGCTTTCGTTCTTTCATATGGTGAATATAGTGACCAAACCTGAAATCCGAGTTTGATTTTATCAGGAAAGCATCAGCACTTCTGCTTTTGATTCAATGAAAATCCCATTTCCAATTACAGTTGTGTGATAAATGCAAAGTCACCAGACCATGGCTGAGAACGAGCTACAGTTAAGATCCCAGTTAATGACCTCGCTGTGGCTGCTAATCACAGGGGAAACTCTCTCTGATTGACAGCATGCCAATGGCCGTGGGAGTCTCCGTTTATTTACTCTAATCGCACCTGGCACCTGGCAAACATCCAATGCAAAGCAACCAAGGCTGCTGACAGCTTTCACCAGGCCCAGGACAAAGTCATCTGAAAGGTCCTCCCTCTCGTAATACATACCAGGCTTGTACGAAATCCCGAATGGAAAGAATTTCGGTAACACTTTATTTTAGGGATACATCTATTAGCACTAATACATACAATGTTCCTGTATAAGTAACTTGTAAGGCATGTACAGTACAAAGCAAAATCAAACATTTGTTAGGCATGTATTAGCAAATGTCTTGTTCATACAAAATAAGGGATTTAATACAAATTTAACCTTAGTAAGGACCTAGTAGGCCTTAGCATTTGCTTAGTACATGCCTTACAAGGTACTTATGCAGGCATTAACATTGTATGTATTAGTGCTAATAGATGTATCCCTAAAATAAAGTGTTACCAGAATTTCATTTCAAAATAATGCCATAATACGAACACTACGTTGTGCCATTACCTTGAATTTCTTTGAATTTAATCTACACCACCCATTGAAAGCACATAGAACACCACCACCTAGTGTTCGTATTATGGCATTACTTTGAATTGAAATTCTTTCCATTCGGAATTTCGTACAAGCCTGATACATACAATGTAATAAGGGCCCAATTCTGGGCCCTCCATCTCCCTGGGCCTGGTGCAACTGACCCTTTTGTCCCCCTCCACTGTTGGCTTCCCTGAAAGCAACCAGCGGACCAGAGCCTAACTGACCTGCTGTAGTGTAGTGGTGGCAGCCAGTTGAAGGAGAGGATTGTGCACATCCCAGGAAAAGGTGCAGACGAAGGCTGCCATGAAATAATAAAATACAACAAAAAGGATTCTAAGTGTGCGGACTTCTCACTCTGAAAACTATACAGTAGTGGTGGCAACCAGCGTCATTATCTCAGGCCTTCAGGAGCCAGGGATGGCCTGCCTAAAACCCTGCCACTTATCTAGCAAAATTATCAGCCATCTCAATCGCAAAATAGCTTAAAATATATCTCATAGACTTAAGGATTTGTTTGAAGAGTACTTAGAGGCCTACTCTGAACTCTCTTTTGGGTGGACTTTTTTGACTTTCTCATTTTTAAAAATTTGGAAATCTCCTTAGTGAAAATCTCCTTTCAAGTAGACCTAAAAATAGACTTGCAATGGTATGCAGTGTGCTGATAATGGTTACTTATCAGTGATTGCAACTATGAAAGTTTGAATATTACAATTCTATAAATACTGTTGTGTGTGTGTTTTTTGTGCCACAGGTCTACCTTCTCCTAGGAATATGAAGAAGAGGAAGAATTGGAAACTTTATCTGAATTCCTTGAAAAAGTGGACGTGGATTAAATGAGCGTGTGTGAGGAGCGGTTGTAGTATCTCTCTGTCATGGCAAAGAAGGCCCGGACCAAGGGCGAGAAGCCCGAAGCCATGATCTCCGCCCTGCAGGCGGCCAACGAAGACCTACGGTCCAAACTGACCGACATTCAAATTGAACTGCATCAGGAAAAATGCAAGGTGGGTTACTCGAGATTGGTGATTAATTACACAGAATTTACTGTATGTATGCACGTAATCACAGAAAGTAGTTCAAGATCAAACTTTAAGAGCTGAGGCCTACAATATGGCACATGATAAGTGATGATTGATAAGCAAGTTGATATTATTGCACTAAGAAATATGCCTCTGGAAATGAATCTAGTTCTACCATTTGCCCCATACGTGTGGCTTTTCCACTACACGCATTTTCCCGGTGTAGCACACCTCAGCCGCCAATATTTTGCTTTTCGACTTCTCTCAACTCAGCTCCCATTAGCTCCCATCAGCTCCAAATCCAGCGTGCCGGCTGAAGCGATCTAAACGGTGTGTTGACATCCAGCTCACTGATTGGTCAAGAGGCGTGACCTCGCGTCCCACGTCTTCACGCTGGGATCTTCAAAAAGGCCTGACACTGCCCACGTGCTTCAGCGCCACCCCCTGGCACGCTGATAATGGAAAACCAGACCAATCCGGGTTGACGGCCGCACTCAGATCAATATAGCCCGACATGGCACCGCACTACACGGCCTGGTTTAGATGGAAAAGCCCCATATGGTGTGTTTAACCACTGCCAGTAGCCTCCTTGTGCAGATTGGCCCATCAGCGCGCTCACTCTTTGCTGAAAAAACCCAATAACATTTCTATGACATTACCAGGCATCATGAGTAATTTCATTACCATCTCGGTGACGATAAGGTTATAACTCTGCACAAAGGGGTCTTAAGGTGCTGAAGGTCAGTAGTGGCCTACAGTAAGTGCCAGGTTTTGTTGTACTGGAGGCATTCAGATGTCCTGTTCACAATACAGCGCTGTTCTCAAAAGGACACCAATGATTTACTCTACTACGACATCAGTGAAAAATATCTCCTTTCATCTCGTGTTTTCATCACATTACACAGTACTTCCTGTGTACTGTCTAAACTGTTGCTGCTGTACTGCCTCTGTAGGATTTGTTTACTGTCGCAACTGTGTCAATGATTGTATTACCATAGGGGTTATTCTGACAGAGCGGCATAGCAGAGTGTACAGTAGTTACTGAGTTCTTATTTGGTACAGCAGTACTACTTTGCCCTACTGACCTGACACATGCTGTTCTGTTCTGATCTGATCTGTTCTGTTATCTAATCTTCTCTTCTCTTCTCTTCTATTCTGTTCTCTTCTCTTCTGCCTCTCTTCTCTTCTCTTCTCTTCTCTTCTCTTCTCTTCTCTTCTCTTCTCTTCTCTTCTCTTCTCTTCTCTTCTCTTCTCTAATCTGTTCTTCTCTCATCCGCCACTCCTCCTCCTGCTCCCCTCCGTCCTCCGCTCCCTCCTCTGCTCCTCTGTCCCCCTCTTCTCCTCCCTCCCCTGTCCCCCTCTCCTCCTCCTCCTCCTCCCTCCTCTGTCCCCCTCTTCTCCTCCCTCCCCCGTCCCTCTCTCCTCCTCCTCTTCCTCCTCCTCCTCCTCCTCCTCCCTTCCCTCCTCTGTCCCCCTCTTCTCCTCCCTCCCCTGTCCCCCTCTTCTCCTCCCTCCCCCCTCCCCCTCCTCTCCTCCTCCGCCCCTCTCTCCTCCCTCCCCTGTCCCAGTCTCCTCCTCCTCCTCTCCCTCCTCTGTCCCCCTCCTCTTCTGCTCCTCTTCTCCTCCTCCTCCCCTCCCTTCTCCATCCCCTCCCCCTCTTCTCCTCCCTCCTCTGTCTTCCTCTCCTCCTCTTCTCCTCCTCCTCCCCTCCCTCCCCTGTCCCACTCTCCTCCTCCTCCTCCTCCTCCCCCGTCCCTCCTCTGTCCCCCTCTTCTCCTCCCTCCTCTGTCCCACTCTCCTCCTCCTCCTCCTCCCCTCTCTCCTCCCTCCCCTGTCCCAGTCTCCTCCTCCTCTTCTCCTCCTCCTCCTCCCCTCCCTCCTCCTCTCCCCCTCTTCTCCTCCGTCCTGCTCCTCTCCTCCCTCCTCTGTCTTCCTCTCCTCCTCTTCTCCTCCTCCTCCCCTCCCTCCTCTGTCCCCCTCCTCTTCTCCTCCTCCTCCTCCTCCTCCCCTCCCTCCCCGCCCCCCTCCTCTTCTCCTCCTCTTCCTCCTCCTCGTCCTCCTCCTCTCCTCCCTCCTCCCCGTCCCCCTCCTCTCCTCCTCCTCCTCCTCCTCTCCTTCCTCCCCCGTCCCCCACTTCTCTCCTCCTCCTCCTCTTCTCCTCCTCCTCCTCCTCCTCCTCCTCCTCCTCCTCCTCCTCCTCCTCTCCTCCCTCCCCCGTCTCCCTCTTCTCCTCCTCCGTCTACCTCTCCTCCTCTCCTCCTACTCCTCCTCCTCTTCTCCTCCTCCTCCTCCTCCTCCTCCTCCTCCCCTCCCTCCCCCTCCTCCCTCCTCTTCTCCTCCTCCTCCTCCTCTGCAGGTGACGAAGCTGGAGCGTGAGAAGGTGCAGGAGGCCAAGCGCATCCGCGAGCAGGAGCAGCACCGGCACACGGCGGCGCTGACGGAGCAGCGGGCCAAGTGGCACGAGGAGAAGATGAAGGAGCTGCAGGCGCTGCGCGAGAGCCTGGTGCGGCAGCACGAGCAGGAGCTCATACGCCACGCCAAGATCAAGGACGGAGAGGTGCAGCGTCTCAAGGCCGCCATGAGCGCCCTCCGCGACGGCAGCGGAGAGAAGGTGACCAGACATCCCCCCTTTGGGTCATTCTGACATGCATTCCATAATATCTTACCTGGTGCAACCGCAAGGTGCAACGACCTCAAGGCCGCCATGAGCGCCCTCCGCGACGGCAGCGGAGAGAAGGTGACCAGAAAGAAATCCCCCTTTTTTTGGTCATTTTGACACATTACACTCAACAAAATTGACCTTATGCCTGATCTGTGGCTGGCAGCCTACTTTGGGTCATTTTGACACGTTTAAATCATTATTACATTACATTAGATTTAGCGGATTACTCAACAAAATGATGTCAAACCTGGTGCAGCAAGGCAGCCAAACGCGCTCAAGGCCGCCATGAGCGCCCTCTGAGGTGACAGCGGAGAGATGGTGACTAGAAATCCCCCTGTTGGTCATTTTGACGCATTATACTCAACAAAATCGCCCTTATGCCTGACCTGTGTCAGCCATGAGCACCACTCTCAATGGTAGCGGAGATAGGCAGACTTTCCATTAGGCAAACCTTGGCAATTGCCTAGGGCCCTGACCAAATTTGTCCTCCACAGGGGGACCAGCTGTCACACCAGTCATGATAAACACACCGAAAAGTAATAGAAGATACAAAATACTAAAATAGCACCAAAAACACAGATTTGTATATGATCACTTTTGAGGGCCCCATGTTTACATTTCGCCTAGGGCCCCAAGGTGACTAGATCCGCCCCTGGTAGTCAGAGAGAGTAGAGAGAGAGGTTCCATTGGCCCATTGTTTCCGGGTTCTATTATTGCAAGGGGGAGGGGGGGGGGGAATCCCCCTTTAGGCAGACCTAGGCAGACCTAATGACTGTTCTATTCAATGCTAGGAGTATTATGACACGCCCCTTTAGGCAGACCGGAACCTGGTCATGTTAGGTGCCCATAGCAACCTATTACATTGGCATACAGTACCTCTATATACTTAAAGAATCTCTGTGGTAGCGGAGAGAGGGTGACATGAAATACCACTGTTGTACATTCTGATTCTGATTCTCATTATTACATTACATTATATTTAGCTGATTACTCTACAAAATGATGCCCAACACCTGGTGCATACAGGTTACAGGTTCAAGGCCGCCATGAGCGCCCTCCGTGAGCGGAGAGGAGAGAAGGTGACAAGAACACATACGTTGAACTAAAAAAAATCACCTTTATGCCTGACTGGGTGCAATAGGGCAGCCTAACAGGCTGAAGACAGTTATGAGCACCCTCCGCACTGGTAGTGGCGAAAAAAAACTCGAAAGTCACTCTTTTTAGTCCATCCAGTGGTTGGAGTGCTTGAAGGAGGTCAATAGAGCGAAACGCCACAAGTAAGCTCTGCAAATGTGAACTGTGTGCGGGGTGCTTTCTAGTCTCTTTCTAGTAACGTTGGTGACCCAGGGGTTCCACTCCTACACACCTGGCAAAAGCAGGTGTGCGAGAACTCTCCAAAATAGGCAACTATTGTCAAATTCATACTGCTGTGCACTGTAACACTGTAATACAACTGTCATTTACTGAAATCTTTAAATAATGCCTATTGGCTCTGCCGTGGCCTAACGGTAGGGCACCCTGGTTACTATGCCGGCGACCCGGGTTCAATTCCGACCCGGATCATTTGCCTATCCTTCCCCATTTCCTGTCTCTTCACTCATTTCCTGGCTCTCCTCCACTGTCCTGTCAAAAATAAAGCTATAAAAAAGCCCCCAAAAAAATGATATCTATTTTAAATTTAAAAAATATTGTATTTTAATAGGTATGCACGGGTTCGATTCCGGCCCGGGTCATTTGCCTATCCTTCCCCATTTCCTGTCTCTTCACTCATTTCCTGGCTCTCCTCCACTGTCCTGACGAAAATAAAGCTATAAAAAAAGCCCAAAAAATTATATCTATTTTAAATTAAAAAATATATATATTTATTGTATTTTAATAGGTGCGCACGGCGCTGACGCTGGAGGCCAAGGAGGAGGCGCGTCGCTTCTTCGACCAGGAGCGGGTGAAGCTGCTGCAGGAGATCGCCGAGCTCAAGTCCACCAAGAAGCAGACGGACGAGGCCCTGAGCACCATGATCCAGGCCGACAAGATGAAGGCCGGAGACCTGCGCACCGAGCACCAGATGCACCAGGAGCAGATCACCAAGATCAAGTGGGACTGCGAGAGGGACATACGCAGGCTGGTGCGGCCACATGCTCACATGTTCACCACCACGCAGCCACACTTAAGTCATATTCACCCTCAAGTCATACTCAGTTCATTTAATTTCGGTTCGGTTTATGTGGTAGGGACAGATACACGTCGCTTTACAAGTCCAACAGAATAGCATCATAGCATTTATAGCCACACTCAAGTCATATTCACACTCACACTCAGTCATACCAACACACATACGCAGGCTGGTGCCATCACATGCTTACTCCCTCACTACGCAGCTACACTCCAGTCATACTCACACTCGCACACACACATGCTCACACCTTCACCACGCAACCACACTCCAGTCATACTCACACTCACACACACATGCTCACACTCTCAACACACAGCCACACTCCAGTCATACTCACACACACACACACATGCTCACACCCTCACTACGCAGCTACACTCCAGTCATACTCACACTCGCACACACACATGCTCACACCCTCACCAGTCACCACGCAGCTACACTCAAGTCATACTCACACTCACACACACACATGCTCACACTCTCGGCATGCAGCCACACTCAAGTCATACTCACACTCACACACACACATGCTCACACTCTCAACACCACGCAGCCACACTCGAGTCATACTCACACTCACACACACACATGCTCACACCTTCACCACGCAGCCACACTCCAGTCATACTCACACTCGCACACACACATGCTCACACCCTCACCACGCAGCCATGATAATGCTTCATAAATGAACTGCAAGAGGGACATATGCCTACTGGCATGACAATCCAGTTCACTGTGCCACGCTTGAGTTATTTAACGGTCTCAACCTCAAGTGTACAAGACATGATTAAAAGTGTTTTTAAAAGCCGCTGGGTATACGTGTAGTAGAATAGATATGAAGAGTTCAGATGCAAAAACCCCTAAGTGCCTTTTCAGAAAATAATCTTAATTCATTTTTATTTAATACAAAGCTATCAAAATTGCATATTTTTTAAATTTTATTTATGTAATATAACTCTTTATATGTATTATCAAGTACATAAATGTAAACCAAACCAACAACAGGGTTCTCTAAAAACATAGAAGTGCAGGTCTTCAGAAATGGAGTTAGGGGGTTTTGCATCTGAACTATTCATATTTCTTTAGCTCAGCATCTACTGTAAATGTACATATGTACGGTATATAGAAATCTTTTCTTTTAGTGGAGACATTTGCAATGGCACTTAATACAGTGCACTGCCACACAACGCAATGCAATGCAACACAACGCAACACAACGCAACGCAGAACATAATGCAAAGCTCCAGTATAATCTAATGCCACAACAATGTAATGCAGGTGGACGAGATCAAAGCGAAGGACCGCACTGTCTTTGACATTTGCAACGGCACACAGTGCACTGCCACGCAACGCAACACAACACAACACAACACAACACAACACAACATAATGTAAACCTCTAACATAATCTGTAATAAATAGATAATAATATATACATATACTAATGCAACATAGCATAACACAGGTGGATGAGATCCAAGCAGTATGTCTTCATGTTGACTGTAAAAAAAAATATGATAGTGGTGAAAACGAATTTCCCTTTGGGGACAATACAGGATGGAACTAACTATCTATCTAATGGCACAATAATGTCATGCAGGTTGACGAGATCAAAGCGTAGGACCGCACCATCTTTGACATTTGCAACAGCACACAGTGCACTGCCACGCAGCGCAACACAACACAACACAACACAACATAATGTAAAGCTCCAACATTATCTATAATATATAATTCATTATATATGTACTAATGCAACCTAACGTAGCGGAGGTGGACGAGATCAAAGCGCTAATGTACTTAAAAAAACGAACCCACTATGCATTTGCACCTATTGTTTCCGTTTATTCATGTGCATTTTGCATCTGCAAGTGTTGTATGCTTATATCCTCGGTTGGAAGTCGCTTTGTAAAAAAGTGTCAGCCAAGCGTAATGTCATGTAATAATGTAACGCAGGTGGACGAGATCAAAGCGAAGGACCGCACCGTCTTTGCTCTGGAGAAGGAGCTGGAGACGGCGGCGGGCTTCGTGCAGAAGCTGCAGCTGCAGAAGGACGCGCTGGACGAGCAGCTGTTCCTGGTCAAGGAGGCCGAGTGCGGCCTGGGCAGCCCCAAGAGGGAGATCCCCGGCCGCGCAGGAGACGGAGCGGAGTACTGCGGCAGCCCCGTGAGTAACGCACACACGCGCACGCGCACACACACACGCGCACAAACACACACACACACACACACACACACACACACACACACACACACACACACACACACACACACACACACACACACACACACTATACAGTATACTGTTTATCACATGCATCTAACGTTGTCCAGGGGGGCAGGTTGCCATGGTGCAGAGTACTGCTGCTGCCCCGTGAGATAGCCTGATTATCATCGACTTTCAAATCTCTTCGAGACTTGGTCTGACCAAGAGCATAACAATGAACATTTCCCAAACGGCATGGTTGACCCGCCTCCCTTGGTTTGCTACTGGTTGTTTGCTTCCCGACAAAGTGGGAGGTGCAGGGTGCGTTGGCTAGGGGAGCAGGTTGCCATGGTGCAGAGTACTGCGGAAGCCCCTTGAGTCGCTAGCCGTGTAGCCAGCTGTGCTTGCAGATGCCAAAAGGGCATCTAGCGTGCATCTAACTGTGGCCAAGGGGGCGCACACAGGCACGCGTGCGCGCACACACACACACACACACACACACACACACACACACACGCGCACAAACACACATCACGTGCATCTAACTTTGGCCAGGGTGGCGCACGCACGAACGCACGCACGAACACATACACACACACACACACATACACACACACACACACACACACACACACACACACACACACACACACACACACACACACACACACACACACACATACACACACACACACACACATCACGTGCAGCCTACTTTGGCCAACACTGCAGGTTGCCATGTCTGATTGTTCTTGTTGTCATTGCAACACATATCACAGCACCATACACAACACACAAGTCAGGGAAAGCTCTAGTCCAGGAGTTCCCAAACTCTTTTCCCTGCGCACCCCCCTGTACATTTCAATGTGGTTTGCGCACCCCCTAAGCAAAATTTTGGTGTGCTGATGGCCACGCAAGTATAGATTCACTGCTCATTCACTGCACATTGTGCACAGTCATTTTGGGGAATCCTCTTTTCCAATAGTCTTGGAGTTAAACTACACTTCAGATGGACCCTTCCAGCATACAATGCATGCACCATACAATTAAAAACTACTTAATGTTCTTTAATGCTGGTTAAAAACTCACATATCCGCCATTGCTCTATTCAGCTCGCGCACCCCCTTATGGCAGGTGGCGCACCCCCAGGGGTGCACGCACCCCAGTTTGGGAAACCCTGCTCTTGCCCATGGTAACAACGCATGAGGAAGGAGCCATACTCATGGTACCTCAGTTGAAAAAGTCAAAGTATGTATTGGCTATTAGTATTATCGAACAATAGGTTTGGACAAGTGGTGATGTGAATAAATGCTCCTTAATACTTAATAAACTTCATCAACTGGAAATGCCCGGACCAGATGCACTTGTTTCTATTTTACCATCTGGGGTGCATTTCTCTAAACCACAGTTGCTAACTTCATTAGCTACGTTGTTCTTTGGCAACTACCCAAGTTGCTCACTGGCTAACCACTACGCTTTAGAGAAATACACCCCTGGGGTGAGTTTCTCAAATGAGAAGTTGTTTGCCTGTTGGCAACTTGGGTAGTTGCCAATGGGAAAATGCATTGAAAACAACAAAGTAGCTAATGTAGTAAGCTACTACACTTTCGAGACATACAGCCCTGGATTGTTAATCTTTTTAATCCTCCTCAACAGTATCTCACTATGGTGTTATGCACACTTTGATTTCAAGAAGTTGATTTTTTGTGAAGATTTAATAATGATAAAAAAGATTTCTTTGCCAGCAATCTAAGGTATACCACAGACAAACACTTTTCTCCAGCAGTAGTCAAAGAAAATGTTGCTGCCAAGAACTGTTTTTTTTTTTTGTGTGCTGTTGATTGTGAAATCTTTTGATATAGCATGATTGGGCTGTGGCTTTGCAATGGGACTCACATTTTAGACAAACAGTAATGCCCTTTGACTATGCAAGACGTTTCAGGAAAGAACACTATTTGTTGTTGTTGAACCAGTGTGACCTTTCCATAATTACAGCACAATTTGTGATAAAATGTTAAACTGCTTGTTGGATTTTAATACTCCCTGTGCTGAGTAAATATGACCAATGTTTTGTTTATAATGCCATAGTTTGCAAATTTGTCAAATGAAGCAGTTTTGTAAAACAGAAAAAAAAGAATTAAAGCTGAGTTTTCAAATGAAGTTACTGTCTGTGTAGTATTCCATCGGATATTTATATCTCAAATGAACAAATTAAAGATAAAATAAAATAAAGAGAACCCCCCTACATACTGTATGATCAAGGAAAGCCAGGCTCACTTACCTTCCTGAACGCGCTGAAGAGACTTCAGTAGGCTGGCTATCACCTCAGTGCGAGTGTGTCGTCTTGTGGTTTGAGAAGAACGATGCCGGTACAGGGCACGACCACTTGTGGGATGCGTTTTGTACTGTTGATAATAATCCACCAAATTGATTTACTGGCTTAAGTTCATTTGTGTTGTCCGTCCCCCCACCCATGATTTCTATTTACCAGTTGTGTAAGGCTGGGGTGGGGGTGGGGGGGAGGCATGGTTTGGAGGCATTAGCCAAGATTTTCGTTCGTCTCGGAATAAGTTCTGGGTGAGATAACGGTGTTATGCCACCGTGGACTTTGTCTCATGACCAAAAAGAGGAGGCTGCTTGAGATGGGAAAGAATTTTTCAACTTTCTGTGTGTGTGTGTGTGTGTGTGTGTGTGTGTGTGTGTGTGTGTGTGTGTGTGTGTGTGTGTGTGTGTGTGTGTGTGTGTGTGTGTGTGTGTGTGTGTGTGTGTGTGTGTGTTTTTGCATACATGTGTGTGTGCATGTTTGCATACATGTGTATGTGTGTGTGTGTGAGTGTGAGTGCGTGCGTGCCTGCCTGCGTGTGTCTGTTTGTGCGTGTGTGTGTGTGTGTGTGTGTGTGTGTGTGTCTGTGTGTGCGTGCATGTGTGTGCGTGTGTGCATTTGTGCCTGCGTGTGTGCCTGCGTGTGTACCTGCGTGCGTGCGTGTGTGCATTTGTGCGTGTGTGCATTTGTGCCTGCGTGTGTGCGTGTGTGCATTTGTGCCTGCGTGTGTGCCTGCGTGTGTGCCTGCATGCGTGTGTGTGTGCATTTGTGCCTGTGTGTGTGCGTGCCTGCGTGCGTGTGTGTATGCATTTGTGGCTGCGTGTGCCTGCGTGCGTGCGTTTGTGCCTGCGTGTGTGTGCCTGCGTATGTGCCTGTGTGCATTTGTGCCTGCGTGCGTGTGTGCATTTGTGCCTGTGTGTGTGCGTTCATGTGTGTGTGTGTGCATTTGTGCCTGCATGTGTGTGCGTGCCTGCGTGCGTGTGTAACGGTCTGCAGGACATGCGGAGGAACCAGAGGCGAGTGGCTGAGCTGAACTCCACCATCCGCAAGCTGGAGGATCGCAACACGCTGCTGGGGGAGGAGAGGAACGAGCTGGTGAGAAGACAACGCAACCAGAGAATCGTATTTGAGATTAATCACCATTTTCAATTATTTTCGATTAATTGTGCAGCCATAGTTTGACCTATATAAAATGCATTTTGCAATGCAATGGACTACCCAATACAATACCAGAGAATCGTATATGAGAGTGAGATAAAGCAGGCGGGTTCTTTTCCGGTATCCACTTTACTGTACGTCGGGTGAACGCCCCTTTAGGAGACCTTCGATTAGGAGACCTTCGGAGTCTTGAGGTAGAGAATGAATGGAGTCCCCTTAACGCTGTAGATGGCGGTAGCGCACGTCTTGTGCAAACACCTCGAAAAGAGAAGAAGAAGGAGGGACAACGCCCCCTTAGGAGACCAGGGTCAGGGTCATTCCACAAAAAGCATTTATCCTAATTCGTTTAAATAGTGGTAAACTGCTTGTTAATTGTGGTAAATCAACCCTTAGAATCAACAACACTCAAAATAGTATTAAAGGGATACTGTCCCATTTTTGGAAAGCATATTTTACACCTCCCCTTGAGTTTAATAATAGGGTTTTGCCTTTGTCCTATAATTTCAACCGTTCTCTGGGTATGGCAGTGCAAATTTTACCTCTAAGCTAGCAGTTAACAGAGTCCTATGAGACTAGTTAGCCGCCAGTTGGTCTCGTAGGACTCAATGTTAACTGCTAGCATGGGGGTAAAATTTGCACTGCCACACTGTCGGTTGAAAGTACAGGAGAATGGTAAAACTCAACTTTTTAACTCAAGGGGAGGTTTAATATGAGCTTATTTCCAAAAATGATACCGTATCACTTTAACATAAGCGTTAAATGAAAGCAAAGTGAAGTGAAAGCCCAACCGGGAAACTCCTATTCCCATTGTCATTTTGACAGAGCACTCCACAGCACACAAGTGAATGAAATTGCATTTATGCCTCACTCGTGCAAGGGGGCAGCCCCCAATGGCGTTTGAAGGGGAGCAGTGCAGCGGGACGGTACCATGCTGAAGCTAGATTTATGCTTCGGACGCATAGAATCTGCGTCCGTCCGTTTTCTGTCTATGCGAGTCCACGCCCCCCTCTCAGAGGCTCTGCGCCCGTCGTCGAGCGCCTCGAAAAAAATCTAACTATCCGTCGGACGGACGCGGAGTACGCAGACAAAAAGGCACTATGATTGGTCGTCTCGCTACTTCCTTGTTCTGTTCTTGTGGCAGCGCAATGCCAGTAGTTTGCGAGAGCAGAGCTGTATTCTGTTAAAAAACTTTATTAATGCCTTGTGTGTAAATGTGTGTAAATACACGAAGCTACAAGCTAAGTAACAAACAATGCATCAGTTGAACACTCGTGGCACAATGCCTGCGGTTTACCGTTCCTCCACCGAATGTAAACACACATCAGCAGAATCAACTGTCTTTACATGCTTGCATTTGCTGCTCGTGAAAACAGACTGGGTATGTCAAATAATGATACCAGTGCATTGCCTTTGTGTGAAAATACCTAGCTAACCGGGATAGAAAGCAACATTGCTTAATAATGACCACAGTGCTTACAATGTAGTGAAAGTAGCCTAATCGCGCAATTTCAAATGTGGCTCGCGACGAGACCTCGGACCTCGCAGAACTCGCAGATGCATGAATACAATGTTGGTTCGTGGCCACTCCCACGCGAGTTTTGACGAGCGCAGTTGCAGAAGTCTAATCTGACCTTTAGGGGACCTCCGTCATGGAGGAGGATCGGGGAGAGCACTGGTCAGTTACTCCCCCCACCAACCTTGCCGGTCGGGGGTCGAACTGGCAACCTTTGGGCTAAAAGTCTGACGCCGTAACCCGCTTACCCATGACTGCCCAAACGAGTCAAATTCTACATTCTTCTCTAATCTGCAATACTCTGTAAATGGTGAAAGAATACCGCTAAATGTTCTGTGTTTCTGACAGGAGAGCCATGTGTCTTTACTGTAGCGAGTAGAATGAAGCCATAGGGCTCTTGTCTTTGAAGATTCACACAGACTCAGTCACCAGCACGTTGTTGGCATAGTCTGTAAATGACCTACTTAGGAGACCCTGTCTGTCGGCTTATTTCCCATTTGGAGTGTATGCTTGATCTGCACCAGGGGTGTCAAACTCATTTCGCTTCTGGGGTCAGTGTTGCCAGATTGGGTGGTTTCCCGCCCAATTGGGCTGCTTAGGATGGCCGTCTGCGGGTAAAAATGGCATTTTGCAAGAAAACCTGCCCAATTTTTGGCCATAGAAATCAATAGAATTGAGCAGGATTTAGTGCTTCCAGGCAGGTTTTGAGCATTGTTTGGGCTGGAAATTATCTGACTCATCTGGCAACCCTGTCTGGGGTCACATACAGCCAATTTGATCTGAAGTGGCCCGGCCCCGAACCGGTGAGGTTTTTGTGAAATATTGCAATTTTCTGCTCCATTTTGGGACTGTATTGCTAGTCAACCTTCTCGAGGTACACTCCTATACTTGTCTTTCCTATTTTCTCCCTGAACTGTCCAATGTTACTAATGTGCTGTTTTGTTAATTTGCTCATCTCTAGAGTCCATGTTCACTTTTTACCCTTGTGATTGAGTTGAGTATTCTGTTTTTTTTTATCATGCTATGATAGGAAATCTCAAGAAATTAACTTTTTTGACATTCTTCGATATTTTTTTTCCATTTACAAGTTTGGGGCCGGATTAAACCACTTTGATACCCCTAGTCTACAGTTTGTACATGGTCCAAAGTAGCAGGGCTGCACAACATCAGAAAAAAATCGATACTCGATAACAGCATGCAATACCTCAATAACGATATTTAAACGATATTTAGAAATATAGCAGAGTGTTTTTTTTATCTTGTCACTAATTTGTCGGTCTGTGTGGGGGTTGTGGCTTTGGTCATGGCGGGCTTTTTGCGCATTTCTTGACATTCAGCAAGTGATTGTACTGCACAGACATGTTCAACTAGTTTACGATAATTAGGTCATTTTCGCGATACGCATATCGCCACTCTTGATATCGCGATTCCGATACATTTCCGATATATGGCGCAGCCCTAGTCCAAAAAGCTGGCAGAGTATTAATCCCTTCCTGTGTTTTTGTTTACATATTGGAGTCTCCTAATGTTGTCAATTACTGATAATCCAATATATAGGCTAACAGTTGTATGGAATGCAGATTTAGTGAAGTGACGTAAAGCAGTTAAGTAAAGTAAAAAGACACAAGTGTGTCAGCTAGTCATTATTGTTATTGCATTAGTGTCTTAGGGAAGACATGACCACGGTGGTCAAAACAGAATTACTGCTGTAAATGCAACCCAATACAGTGCAGCCTACCGCACAAGAGGCAACCTTACAAACCTAGTAAACTCAATTAGTGGGAAATTATTGGCAAAATAATGAAACGCTAAAATTAGTTACCATCTTTCTCTACGTCTCCCTGATTCTGTCCATCTCTCTCTCTATCTCTCTCTCGCTATCTCTCTCTCTCTCTGTCTCTCTGTTGCTTAATTTCTCTCTCTCTCTCTCTCTCTCTCTCTCTCTCTCCCTCTCTCTCTCTCTCTCTCTCTCTCTCTGTCTCTCTGTTGCTTAATTTCTCTCCTTTTCTCTCTTTTTCTCTCTGTCTGTCTCTCTGTGTTAGTTGAAACGCGTAAGGGAGTCAGAGAAGCAGTGCAAGCCCATGCTGGAGAAGAACAAGCTGTTGAATAAGAGGAATGATGAGCTGACCCAGTCACTGCAGAGGATGGAGGAGAAGCTCAAGACTCTCAGCAAGGAGAACTCCGAGATGGTCAGTGGTGGCTACGTGTGAGGGTGTTATGTCTCCAACCTCTCCTCTGAAGGCTGTGAGCGTGTGTGTGTGTGTGTGTGTGCGTGCGTGCGTGCGTGCGTGCGTGCGTTCTCATCTAAGACAGACCTCAATGATAACTGTGTGTGTGTTTGTGTGTGTGTGAGGGAGAGAGAGAGAGAGAGAGAGAGAGAGAGAGAGAGAGAGAGAGAGAGAGATTGAGGGTAACAGTGGCCTGCACTGCACACTGTAACACATTGCATTGTGTCCTCTGACCAAGGAGTGCCTGTCCTGTAGAAGCTCAATGATCTCTGGAAACACCTGCACAATAATTGTGGCAAAGGGCAGTAACTACGCCAATATCGAAACTGAGAAAAAATGCCTTGGTGTTAGGATGAATATTTTATTTACTGCAGATTTGACGTAGCAGTGTCTCTGTAACGGGATACATTTGGACCAAAAGGCTTTGTCACGGTATAGTCAAGAGGAGGTGTTGCGAAGACCATTTTCAGTCTAAACTCAATTTTGATATGCAGTTTCTGCACTTTGCTGTTGTTTGTTGTTGTTTTTTTTTAGTTTATATTTTTAACTATGTACTTGAAATATGATGTAGGCCTATTTGCAAAATGTGCACCCATTGTATTATTGTCACATTTTTGTATCATTATTAATTTCAATCCTTTTTTTTAGCTTAACACCAATTCCTGTCCAGGGACTACATATGGAAATTAGCCTTACGGCTATGATCTGGCTCAATTGTATGTTGTGCACTGTCCCTGTCAAATAAACAATAAATGAAATCAAATGAAATGAAATGTAGGGCACAATTGTCCGTTGTACATCTTCTGGGTTCAGAGAGAATAGTGTTAACTGAGGTCACCTGTGTGGGAAGGATAATACGCCGGAGATTTATTTTTTTCTTTCTGAACGTGGGATTGACACCTCGGTACATTTGTGTTATGAAAGTCAGCATAATAGCTTTACGTAAAACATTAATATGGCGTACGTTACGCAAGATGTCCGTGCTCTCTGTTTGATAAGGGGTGTTACGGAAGCCATGGCCAGTTTCCAAATGTCTCCATCGTGACCGAGCTGTCCGACTAATTCTGGACCGTTTCCAGGTCCTTTCCGAACATGTACTGTAGGATAGAGTAGAATGGATGCTTTACCCCCGTGCATCTTGTTACAGTAATGCCATTTTCTTACCAGCCCCCGGGAAAGTGCACTTGCAGCAGTTCACACAGACTCAAAGAATTAGGAAAGGTTTCCTACGGTTATGGTTGTCTCGTTTGTATGACTGAAAAAATACCTTCCCTGGTCTCTCACAGAAAGAGAAGATCAGCTCCCACCCGCCACTGAAGAAGTTGAAGTCTTTAAACGATCTCGACCAGGCTCATGATGACCAGGAAATTGAGTTCCTCAAACTTCAGGTTTTGGAACAACAGACTATGATCGATGAACTCACAAGAGTAAGTGAAATCAGAAGTTGTGTTGTAATGTGTATGTGTGTGTGTGCGTGTGTGTGTGTCATGAATTATTATGATAAAGCTGTTTGCACTTGTCCAAAACTTTTCTTTCTTCTGTCCCATTGTGATTTTAAATATTTGAACTGTGTTGGACTGATTGTATTTGTCCCATAGGACAGAGAAAAACTTCTGAGGAAAAAGAGACATAAACGAAGTTCCAGGCCCATTAAGGTATAGTTCATAGAATTATTTTCTTAAGAACTTCGATATAGAATGTGTGTGTTTTCTTGGTACCACTTCATAATACTGTAATGTCATAATTACCCTACAATTCATACGACAATTCATACTACTACACTGTAAAGTGATGTTCAAATAACACTTAACTCATGGTGAATGAAGATGTATCTTTAATTTTTAATATAAATGAGTGATTTGTGACGGGTACTGTGATTGTTGAAGGATTGCGTAACACAGTACAGTACATGCTTGAATGAGGCAGCCTTAGCGCACAAATACACTGGCCGCGACCTGAGCGACGCAAGCGATGGAAGTACGTTTGTAATTGACTTTGCATTGAGTCGCACAACAAAAGCGATTCAGGAGACTAGAGGCGATTTGCGCGACCCGAGCGACAGTTTGTAGTTGAACTCCTGGCAATGTTATGCAAATTAACTACAGTATGACGCGGGTTTGGAGACAGCTGCCACAGCCAATGGGAATGTTGGAATGCTTGCACTCTGTCACTTCTTTCGCTCGTATTGCTCTTGCACAGCAGCGATTCTCTGTCGCTTGAGTCTTGTCGCGGCCTGTGTATTCGTGCGGTTACGTAGCCTCTTAGTGCAGTGGGGTCGCCGGCGGGCCTATTCACTATTTGCTGAAAATACTCAACTACATCCTTATAAAATTGTTATGACATTACCGAGAGCCTTAAGTAACAGATTAAGGCATAGCCATTACAATTTTGGTGACAGTAAGGTTATCACATAGGCTCTGCGCTAAGGGTTAACTGTGATAGCTGGCAATCGATGCTGCTTGCGTTCCCACAGAGGCACATAGTGGTGGACACCTTCTATGGCTACGACGAGGAGTCCATGGACTCAGACGTGTCATCGGTGGCTTCCTTGAGGATGGACAGGACCCCTGCCACCCCGGATGAGGACCTGGACGAGGTGTGTGTGTGTGTGTGTGTGTGTGTGTGTGTGTGTGTGTG